>NW_027554420.1:2100000-2365000 GCF_053574225.1 Canis aureus | reverse complement strand
ACCCTAACCCTAACCCTCTAACCCTAACCCTAACCCTAACCCTAACCCTAACCCTAACCCGTACCCTAACCCTAACCCGTACCCTAACCCTAACCCGTACCCTAACCCTAACCCGTACCCTAACCCTAACCCGTACCCTAACCCGTACCCTAACCCTAACCCGTACCCTAACCCTAACCCGTACCCTAACCCGTACCCTAACCCTAACCCGTACCCTAACCCTAACCCTAACCCGTACCCTAACCCTAACCCGTACCCTAACCCTAACCCGTACCCTAACCCTAACCCGTACCCTAACCCGTACCCTAACCCTAACCCTAACCCGTACCCTAACCCGTACCCTAACCCTAACCCGTACCCTAACCCGTACCCTAACCCGTACCCTAACCCTAACCCTAACCCGTACCCTAACCCGTACCCTAACCCGTACCCTAACCCTAACCCGTACCCTAACCCGTACCCTAACCCTAACCCGTAACCTAACCCTAACCCGTACCCTAACCCTAACCCGTACCCTAACCCGAACCCTAACACGTACCCTAACCCGTACCCTAACCCTAACCCTAACCCTAACCCTAACCCTAACCCTAACCCGTACCGTAACCCTAACCCTAACCCTAACCCGTACCCTAACCCGTACCCTAACCCTAACCAGTACCCTAACCCTAACCCTAACCCTAACCCTAACCCCTAACCCTAACCCTAACCCTCTAACCCTAACCCTAACCCTAACCTGTACCCTAACCCTAACCCGTACCCTAACCCTAACCCTAACCCGTACCCTAACCCTAACCCGTACCCTAACCCTAACCCTAACCCCTAACCCTAACCCGTACCCTAACCCGTACCCTAACCCTAACCCGTACCCTAACCCTAACCCGTACCCTAACCCGTACCCTAACCCGTACCCTAACCCGTACCCTAACCCTAACCCGTACCCTAACCCGTACCCTAACCCTAACTCTAACCCTAACCCGAACGACTTACCCTAACCTGTACCCTAACCCATACCCGTATCCTAACCCTTACCCCTAACCCTAACCCTAATCCTAACTGTACCCTAACCCTAACCCCTAACCCTAACCTGTACCCTAACCCATAACCCTAAACCTGCCTTCAGCCCTTACCCTATACTCTAACCCCATCCCCCACTCTATCTCTAACCGTATTCCCTCCCATTCCCTAACCCTAAACCCTATAACGTATCTGTAACATTACCCTAATCCAGACCCTAAGTCAATTTTTTTATCCCTAATACCTTACTTTTACTCCTACCTCTTGACCCTTACCCCATCCCTCACCCTCACCAGTAACTCGTACGCATAACCATGATCACTAATCCATATCATCCAACCTAACCTTAACCACCTATTGCTCACCCTAAACCCTAACCCTATCTCAATTCTCCCCATTCACTTACCTTGTCGTTCTGAGTAGCCCTGCTGAGGTGGATGTGACTCTGAACAGCGCCTCCAGGGTCCTTCAGCGGGTCCTGAGGAAGCCGGACTCCTGTCATGGTGGACGTGGCCCCATGTGTTCCTGAATCATAGACAGCGGGTCCTGAGGACGAGAGGGGTCCTGTCACTGTGGATTATGCCTCACATCCTCCAGAAGCCTCCCCGCGGGTTCTGAGGAGGCCAGGCTCCTGTCACCATGGATGGGGCCCCACATGGGACTGAAGCCTACCCGCGGGTCCTCAGAAGGCCGGGGTTCCTGTCAGCATAGACTCGGCCCCACGTCATCCCGAAGACTCACCGCAGGTCCTGAGGAGGCTGGGGCTCCTGTCAGCGTGGACGCGGCCCCACGTCATCCCGCAAACTCCCCGCGGGGCCTGAGGAGGCTGGGGCTCCTGTCCCCCCGGACACAGCCCCACGTCATCCCGAAAACTCACCGTGGGTCCTAAGGAGGCCGGGGCTCCTGTCAGCGAAGACGCGGCCCCACATCTTCCTGAAGTCTCGCCGCGGGTCCTGAGGAGACCAGGCTCTTGTCAGCGAGGACGGGGCTCCACATCCTCTGGAAGCCTCACTGCGAGTCCTGAGGAGGCCAGGGCTCCTGTCACCGTGGAGGCAGCCCCACATGGTCCTGAAGCCTACCCGCGGGTACTGAGGAGGCCGGGGCTCCTGTCAGCGTGGACGCGGCCCCACGTCCTCCTCAGGCCTCCAGAGCGCAGAGGGGCTCCTGTTACTGCTGGCGGACGAGGCCTACTGCGCACATGTGCCCTTGACCCGGGCCTGGGTTCGGGCGCCCCCTGCGGGACGCTCAGGAGCTGAAGGAGGCCGTGCAGGAGGCGGCGTCCCCGCACCCAGGGCCGGACCTGCCTCCTTCCAGGCTCCAGCTGAGACCTAGGAGGTTCACAAACGTCGCGCTCAAATGGAGCCCAACACCCGGCTTCCCCAGAAATACTTAAGGACAATGAATTGGAACCCACAGGATGCGAAATGAAATGTGGACCAAACTTTTCCCACGTCCGCCAAGACTCACTCAACCCTCTTCCACTGTGGGCGGGACAGCGGGCTGGTGCAGCCGCCCTGGAAACAGTCAGGAGGCTCCTCAGGAAGTTACCGATAGACCTGCCCTGCGACCGGCAGGTGCACGGCCTGGAGCTCACTCCGAATATACAGATGCAATGAAACGCCGGGACACCTGCGCCCCGATGTCTACAGCAGCCGGGTCCACAGTAGCCGCACTGTGGGAGGAGCCTCGGTGCCTTCAGACAGATGATGGATAAAGAGGATGGGAGATAGATGATGGTCATAGAGAGAGGAACAGTACTCAGCTATCAAAGAGAAGGAAATCTTGCCATTTGCAATGACGCGGATAGAACTAGAGGGATCGTGTTAAGTGAAATAAGTCAGTCGGGAAAGAGAATGACCGTGTGGTGTCATTCATAGGTGGAATTAAAGAAGCAAAGCAGATGAACTACTGTGAAGGGAAGGAAAAACAAATACGATGAAAACAGATGCAGGAAATACAGACTCTTAACGATAGGAAACAAACTGAAGGTCGATGGAGGGGAGGGGGAGGGGTTAATGGGGGACGGGCACGAAGGAGGGCAGGTGATGTCACAAGCACTGCTGTTCTCTCCAACTGGTGAATCCCTGAATTCTACCTCTGAAAGTATAATACACTATACGTTAATTAATTGGGTTTAAATTAAATTAAGTTAAAAAAATCGGTTGTATCAGAGCACATTTCCTTCTGGACTCTCTGTTCTGCTCCTTCAGCTTATGCTGGAACCACCCCCTGTGGGTCTAAGTAGGCGCCACGCCTCGTCCATGGCCCAGCCCAGGGCTAGAACTCACGACCCCGAGATCAGGACCGGAGGGGAGGTCAGGAGTCGGATGCTTAACCGACAGAGCCAGCCAGGGGTCCGAGAACCGCACTGCTTTATCCTGTGTCTCTGTGACATCGTTTGAAATAGGAAAGTGCTGCGTCCCACTCTGTCCTGCTTCTCCAATACTGATTTGCTGTCCGGGGTCATTTGTGGGGGCTGACGGATGTTAGGGTTGTTGTTTTTTTTCCTATTTCTAGGATGGATCTACCACCATGATTTTGATAGGAATGACATTGAAACCGAGGGTGGCTTCAGGAACTGCGGACACTTTCACAAGATGAGGCTTCCACCCCACGAGCCCCGGACGACCTCCCAGAGCCTGGTATGGCTCAGGGCACAAGTCTTGTGCTCCTTTGGTTCAGTCTCATTATTTATTCTCTGTGATGCTCCTGAGAAGGGAGTCACGTCCTTCATTTCCTTCCTGAGTGCTCATTATCGGGACACAGCAAGGCTACTGAGCTCTGTAGGTTCAGTTGGTGTCCCGTGAATATACTGAATTCAATCATTAGTTCTAACAGGTTTTGGTGTGGGCTCTTGGGTTTCCTGTTTCTAGTACCGCATCTTCAGCAAATAGGGACAGTGTGACGTCCCCCTTCCAGGTGTGAAACCTTTGCTGTTTCCTGTCTGTTGACTACATTAGGACTTCCAGTGCTGAGAGGGGACCTCCTTGGCTTGTTCCTGCTCTTAGGGGAGACGATTTCAGGTTTTCACCCTTGAAGATGATGTCACCTGCGGGCCTTCCTAGCGGCCTTTATTCTGTTGATAGACATTTCCTCAAAACCCACTATGCTTTTGATGTTGTATTTTGTCAAATGTGTTTTCTGCAACTCTTGAGAGGATCGTATGCTTTTTGTCCTTTCTCTCGTTTTTCTTTTTCTTTTTTTTCTTTTTTTTAAGATTTTATTTATATATCCTCGAGATACACAGAGAGACAGAGAGAGAAAGGCAGAGACACGGGCAGAGGGAGAAGGCAGCTCCATGTAGGGAACCCGATGTGGGACTCGATCCCGGAACTCCAGGATCACGACCTGGGCTGAAGACAGGCGCTAAACCGCTGAACCACCCGGAGCTGCCCCATGTCCTTTCTCTGGTTAATGTGATGGATCCTGCTGACTGATGGACAGAGGGGCTGTGGGTAGGACACGAGCAACATAGATGAACAATAGTAACAGCTATAAGCGTTTGGTTCGTAAATAAAATAAGTCACAGAAATTTAGAAAATACAGACTAGGGAATAGAGTCAGTACTGTTGTGACAACTATGTACGGGGACAGATGGTGACGCCGTTTCTTGTGGAGGGAGCTGAGTAAGGCACAGAATTGTCAAGTCACTAGTTGTAGCCCTGAAACTACTGTCACATTGTGTGTTGACTGTACTTCAATAAATATCAAGGAAAAGGGGTTTCTAAAAAAAAAAAAAAAAAGGGGGGGGGGTTTCTGGTAGGACTCCCGGTGGGTCCGTGAAAGGCATTTACACGGTCGTTACACACACGAAGGCACCTCTGCAGAGGGGATAAAGATGCTCACGTGTCTTCAAGTTAATTTTTAGAAGATTTACTTGAGAGAGGGTGCAGTGGGGAGGGGCGGAGGGAGAGGGGAAACCTGGAGCGGATTCCTCACCCAACGGAGCCCGAGCCCCACGCGAGGCTCCACGCCACAACCTCGAGATCCTGACCTGAGCCAAATTAAAGAGTCGACGTGTAACCGACTGAACCACCCAGGAGCCCCTCAAATGTTAAGTGCGACCCCATGCTGTGAACTCTGGGGGTCGGGGGGACATCTGTGACCTCCAGTCTGCCTAGAATGGTGGGAGGCCTGCAGGGCCCGAGGATGGGAACTGAGGATGTGGGAGGGTGCCTGCATCCCCTTCCCGCCTGGCGTGGGGACAGGACCCTCCCCCGGGACCCTCGGCCTTCAGGGTGAAGGGCTAAGTGCTGATTGGACCCCGCCTGCCCACAGTGATGATGCGGGACCCCACTGTGGGCGGAACTGTGCCGCCCCCGGGTTCCACCGCTGCCTGGCGCTCACTGTGCTTCTGCAGACCTTCGGAAGCACTCGTGCTTTGGATCTGGCTCACAGCGACCCGACTCTCCTGCTCTCCCCAGTAGCTCAGTACTCCCACTCTCCTCAGTACCCCCACGTTCCCCAGTACCCCCACTCTCCCCAGTACTCACACTCACCCCAGTACCCCAACTCTCCCACTCTCCCCAGTACCCCAACTCTCCCACTCTCCCCAGTACCCCAACTCTCCCACTCTCTCCAGTACACGGTGCATAAAGAGGAGGCGCTCACACAGCGACAGGTCACAGGTGAGTGGCCCCTGATGCCTGCTCCCGTGGGCCACTCTGGGGCCTGTGGGTCTGGGTGGGGGTGCTGGCCTCCTGGGCTGGGGTCCAAAACACCCCGACCCCAATGAGATGACCTTGAGCAGCTCCTGCAGCCCTTCCACAGCCCCACAGGGTGAGGGCAGCCCCCTAAGGCCCTGTCCAGGGAAGGAGGCTGCAGTCGGAGTTCGGCAGCTCCCCCGGGACCACTGCTCCCCTGTAAGGCCTGTGCTATGCAGGGAGACACAATACGTGACCTCTCCAGCCCGTCCTAGATGCAAGGACCCCGACAGGGATGACACCCCCCCCGTCCCACTCTGGTGAGGGGAGGACGGTCAGGGCCTGCTGGGTCCCCCTGACCGGTGAGCAGGCTTACTCTTCACGCACTGGAGTGCGGGCAGAGTCCCTCGTGCTCCCCCCAGACCCCCCCTCAGGCTATTCACGCATCGTTGCCCTCAGGGTGGGGAGTTTGGTCGCACTCTTGCTGGCATCAGGTTTTAATTTTGATGAAGTCTAAGTCTAGTCCGTTGCTTTCTCCCCTCGGTCATTGTGCTTGTGGAATCTAAGAGAAACCTTTGATATCCCCTGGGCTGGGAGACATCACCCCGAGCATCAGATCGGCAGTTCGCCAGAGCCTCCTGGGTCCCCCGCCCGTGTGCTCCTGATACCGGGGTGGAGCGCTCTGTGATCCCAGCGTGACGGCGTGTCCTGGGACAGTGGCTGGGAAGGTGGACTGTAGGTGGGCGAGCGACAGACAGGCAGTGAGGGCCCGTGTGTGATGTTCCAGACAAGCCTGTGCCCTCAGGGCTATGGGGTTGTCTCCGGCTCCGGTCAGACGGAGGGGGACCTGCCCACGGGGAGCACCCGGACGCATGTGTCCTCGGAAGGTTTTCATGTGCCGTCATTCTTGGATGTGTTTGGATTGCAGCACCATGCAGGAGGACTCGGAGAACCTACTGGCCTTGCGAAGGGCCGATATCGTGGCCCGGTACCATCAGGTGAGGCCCAGAAGGGACCATAGACAATACACACCCACGACAAGGGAGACCATACCTGCAAGGCAGGGGAGGCCCAGGAGAGGATCAGAGCCAAGGATGAGTCAGGTCAGCCCAGACAAGGACCATAGTCACCAGGAACAAGTGAGACCCTGGGGATGGTACTGGTGTCAGTAGCAACTAAGGGTCCATCCTGGATGTTAGTCATTGGTAGCTGAGGAGCCCAGTCACCAGGTATGGTGAGGCCCAGGTGGGGACCACAGTCACCAGGTCCAGATGAAGTCCACAGCTACCATGTCCAGGTGAGGCCCAGGTGGGGACCAGAGTCACCAGGTCCAGGTGAGGCAAAGGTGGAGACCACAGTCACCGGGTCCCGGTGAAGCCAAGGTGGGAACCGCCTTAATAGAAATGCGAACTCTTCTCACTGTAGTGTTCCAGCTGTTCTCTCTTTAAATCTCAGGCCGAATTCATAGGTTTTCAGGATGATTTGAGAGTTAGCTAGGTAGTTTGGTAGGGACAGGTGACTTGGGGACCCTACTCTTCGGCTGTCTTGCCCTTCTGACAGGAATATTTTTAGCAGTGAACAGTAAAGTCTGTTTATTAAAAGTTGTTATTGATTTGTGCAAACAAATTTCTGTAGGCTTAAAGCAACTGTGAATCACACATATCCACACTGGCTAGAAAAATTTTTTAACCTGAGTTTCTAGATCATTTTCATTATGTGAATGATTTCTTTCCAAAACTAATTACCAAAGGAAGTAGGGCAATGTGACAAGAGAAATAGCCAAACAACATGAGAAAAAAGAAACAAACAAAAAAAACCTAAGCATTTTTCTTGGGATGAGAGAAATCCTGATCGTGTAAGGTTTTTTTCACCCTGCCCTGAGAAAAACCAATTCCCTGACTCAGATGCCTCAGGAGACAACTGGGTTTCTGATACAGTAAATCGTGACGGCCTCTGGCACTTGGTTCCCACAGCTGTGGATGTGACCTCAGACCAGCTCGGTGGTTTCCAGGCTGCACTTGGAGGAATTGGAAGGGCTCTGAACATGCACCTTAGGGGCAGTCTGGGATCCATACCCTACAGCTTTTAATTGATAGGTACACCAACTCACATAAAACTTTGCTTGAAAGAAGTCGAATTGTGTGTTTTAAGAATTGAAAATGGGCAGCCTGGGTGGCTCAGCCGTTTAGCACTGCCTTCTGCCCAGTGCGTGATCCTGGAGACCCAGAATGGAGTCCCACTTCGGGCTCCCTGCATGGAGCCTGCCTCTCCCTCTGCCTGTGTCTCTGCCTCTCTCTCTCTCTCTCTTTCTCTCTCTCTCATGAATAAATAGATAAAATATATTTTTAACAACTATATTGTAAGGCAGCCCCGGTGGCTCAGCGATTTAGCGCCACCTTCAGCCCAGTGTGGGATGCTGGAGATGCAGCATGGAGTCCCACGTCAGGCTCCCGGCATGGAACCTGCTTCTCCCTCTATCTGTGTCTCTGCCTCTCTCTCCCTCTCTCTCTCTCAAATAATAAATAAATTAAATAAATAAATAAATAAATAAATAAATAAATAAATAAATAAATAAATAAAATGAAAAAGTATATGGCAGCTATATTGGTAGCTATATTAATCAAGTGTGTTGTTTTGGGGGGAGGAGCAAGATGGCGGAAGAGTAGGGTCTCCAAATCACCTGTCTCCACCAAACTACCTAGAAAACCTTCAAATTATCCTGAAAATCTATGAATTCGGCCTGAGATTTAAAGAGAGACCAGCTAGAATGCTACAGTGAGAAGAGTTCGCGCATCTATCAAGGTAGGAAGACGGGGAAAAAGAAATAAAGGAACAAAGGCCTCCAAGGGGGAGGGGCCCCGCGAGGAGCTGGGCTGAGGCCAGGGCGAGTGTCCCCAGGACAGGAGAGCCCCGTCCCGGAGACGCAGGAGCTGCACCGACCTTCCCGGGGGAAAGGGGCTCGCGGGGAGTTGGAGCAAGACCCAGGAGGGCGAGGATGCCCTCGGGCTCCCTGGGACAGTAACAGAGCAACTGCGCGCCCAGGAGAGTGCGCCGAGCTCCCTAAGGGCTGCAGCGCGCGGCGGGACCCGGAGCAGCTCGGAGGGGCTCGGGCGGCAGCTCCGCGGAGGGGGTTGCGCAGCCCGGGAGCGCGAATCCAACAGCGCAGGCTCCGGAGCACAGGGCGCCGAGACACAGCCCAGGATCCTGCCTCCCCCGGGACAGGCAGAGGCCGGGAGGGCCCAGGACAGCAAGGACGCTCCTGCCCCAGCTGAGCAGAGCAACGGCCCCGCCCCGGAGCCTCCAGGCCCTGCAGACGGAGTTCCTGCCGGAGCTGAATCCAGGTTTCCAGAGCTGCCCCGCCACTGGGGCTGTTCCTCCTGCGGCCTCACGGGGTAAACAACCCCCACTGAGCCCTGCACCAGGCAGGGGCAGAGCAGCTACCCAACTGCTAACACCTGAAAATCAGCACAACAGGCCCCTCCCCCAGAAGATCAGCTAGACTGACAACTTCCAGGGGAAGCCAAGGGACTTAAAGAACACAGAATCAGAAGATACTCCCCTGTGGTTCTTTTTTTTTTTTTTTTTTTTTTTGTTTTGCTTTTTGATTTGTTTCCTTCCCCCACCCCCTTTTTTCTCCTTTCTTTTTCTTTCTCTTTTTCTTCTTTTTTTTTTTTTTCGTTTTTTTTTCTCTTTTTCTTCCCTTTTTTTTTTTCTCTTTCTCTTTTCTTTCCTTCTTTCTCTCCTCTCTTTTTCTCTTTTTCCCAATACAATTTGCTTTGGGCCACTCTGCACTGAGCAAAATGACTAGAAGGAAAACCTCACCTCAAAAGAAAGAATCAGAAACAGTCCTCTCTCCCACAGAGTTACAAAATCTGGATTACAATTCAATGTCAGAAAGCCAATTCAGAAGCACTATTATACAGCTACTGGTGGCTCTAGAAAAAAGTATAAAGGACTCAAGAGACTTCATGACTGCAGAATTTAGAGCTAATCAGGCAGAAATTAAAAATCAATTGAATGAGATGCAATCCAAACTAGAAGTCCTAACGACGAGGGTTAACGAGGTGGAAGAACGAGTGAGTGACATAGAAGACAAGTTGATAGCAAAGAGGGAAACTGAGGAAAAAAGAGACAAACAATTAAAAGACCATGAAGATAGATTAAGGGAAATAAACGACAGCCTGAGGAAGAAAAACCTACGTTTAATTGGGGTTCCCGAGGACGCCGAAAGGGACAGAGGGCCAGAATATGTATTTGAACAAATTCTAGCTGAAAACTTTCCTAATCTGGGAAGGGAAACAGGCATTCCGATCCAGGAAATAGAGAGATCCCCCCCTAAAATCAATAAAAACCGTTCAACACCTCGACATTTAATTGTGAAGCTTGCAAATTCCAAAGATAAGGAGAAGATCCTTAAAGCAGCAAGAGACAAGAAATCCCTGAATTTTATGGGGAGGAGTATTAGGGTAACAGCAGACCTCTCCACAGAGACCTGGCAGGCCAGAAAGGGCTGGCAGGATATATTCAGGGTCCTAAATGAGAAGAACATGCAACCAAGAATACTTTATCCAGCAAGGCTCTCATTCAAAATGGAAGGAGAGATAAAGAGCTTCCAAGACAGGCAGCAACTAAAAGAATATGTGACCTCCAAACCAGCTCTGCAAGAAATTTTCAGGGGGACTCTTAAAATTCCCCTTTAAGAAGAAGTTCAGTGGAACAGTCCACAAAAACAAAGACTGAATAGATATCATGATGACACTAAACTCATATCTCTCAATAGTAACTATGAATGTGAACGGGCTTAATGACCCCATCAAAAGGCGCAGGGTTTCAGACTGGATAAAAAAGCAGGACCCATCTATTTGCTGTCTACAAGAGACTCATTTTAGACAGAAGGACACCTACAGCCTGAAAATAAAAGGTTGGAGAACCATTTACCATTCGAATGGTCCTCAAAAGAAAGCAGGGGTAGCCATCCTTATATCAGATAAACTAAAATTTACCCCGAAGACTGTAGTGAGAGATGAAGAGGGACACTATATCATACTTAAAGGATCTATTCAACAAGAGGACTTAACAATCCTCAATATATATGCTCCGAATGTGGGAGCTGCCAAATATATACATCAATTATTAACCAAAGTGAAGAAATACTTAGATAATAATACACTTATACTTGGTGACTTCAATCTAGCTCTTTCTATACTCGATAGGTCTTCTAAGCAAAACATCTCCAAAGAAACGAGAGCTTTAAATGATACACTGGACCAGATGGATTTCACAGATATCTACAGAACGTTACATCCAAACTCAACTGAATACACATTCTTCTCAAGCGCACATGGAACTTTCTCCAGAATAGACCACATATTGGGTCACAAATCGGGTCTGAAACGATACCAAAAGATTGGGATTGTCCCCTGCATATTCTCGGACCATAATGCCTTGAAATTAGAACTAAATCACAACAAGAAGTTTGGAAGGACCTCAAACACGTGGAGGTTAAGGACCATCCTGCTAAAAGATAAAAGGGTCAACCAGGAAATTAAGGAAGAATTAAAAAGATTCATGGAAACTAAGGAGAATGAAGATACAACCGTTCAAAATCTTTGGGATGCAGCAAAAGCGGTCCTAAGGGGGAAATACATCGCAATACAAGCATCCATTCAAAAACTGGAAAGAACTCAAATACAAAAGCTAACCTTACACATAAAGGAGCTAGAGAAAAAACAGCAAATAGATCCTACACCCAAGAGAAGAAGGGAGCTAATAAAGATTCGAGCAGAACTCAACGAAATCGAGACCAGAAGAACTGTGGAACAGATCAACAGAACCAGGAGTTGGTTCTTTGAAAGAATTAATAAGATAGATAAACCATTAGCCAGCCTTATTAAAAAGAAGAGAGAGAAGACTCAAATTAATAAAATCATGAATGAGAAAGGAGAGATCACTACCAACACCAAGGAAATACAAACGATTTTAAAAACCTATTATGAACAGCTATACGCCAATAAATTAGGCAATCTAGAAGAAATGGACACATTCCTGGAAAGCCACAAACTACCAAAACTGGAACAGGAAGAAATAGAAAACCTGAACAGGCCAATAACCAGGGAGGAAATTGAAGCAGTCATCAAAAACCTCCCAAGACACAAGAGTCCAGGGCCAGATGGCTTCCCAGGAGAATTTTATCAAACGTTTAAAGAAGAAATCATACCTATTCTCCTAAAGCTGTTTGGAAAGATAGAAAGAGATGGAGTACTTCCAAATTCGTTCTATGAAGCCAGCATCACCTTAATTCCAAAGCCAGACAAAGACCCCGCCAAAAAGGAGAATTACAGACCAATATCCCTGATGAACATGGATGCAAAAATTCTCAACAAGATACTGGCCAATAGGATCCAACAGTACATTAAGAAAATTATTCACCATGACCAAGTAGGATTTATCCCTGGGACACAAGGCTGGTTCAACACCCGTAAAACAATCAATGTGATTCATCATATCAGCAAGAGAAAAACCAAGAACCATATGATCCTCTCATTGGACGCAGAGAAAGCATTTGACAAAATACAGCATCCATTCCTGATCAAAACTCTTCAGAGTGTAGGGATAGAGGGAACATTCCTCGACATCTTAAAAGCCATCTATGAAAAGCCCACAGCAAATATCATTCTCAATGGGGAAGCACTGGGAGCCTTTCCCCTAAGATCAGGAACAAGACAGGGATGTCCACTCTCACCACTGCTATTCAACATAGTACTGGAAGTCCTAGCCTCAGCAATCAGACAACAAAAAGACATTAAAGGCATTCAAATTGGCAAAGAAGAAGTCAAACTCTCCCTCTTCGCCGATGACATGATACTCTACATAGAAAACCCAAAAGTCTCCACCCCAAGATTGCTAGAACTCATACAGCAATTCGGTAGCGTGGCAGGATACAAAATCAATGCCCAGAAGTCAGTGGCATTTCTATACACTAACAATGAGACTGAAGAAAGAGAAATTAAGGAGTCAATCCCATTTACAATTGCACCCAAAAGCATAAGATACCTAGGAATAAACCTCACCAAAGATGTAAAGGATCTATACCCTCAAAACTATAGAACACTTCTGAAAGAAATTGAGGAAGACACAAAGAGATGGAAAAATATTCCATGCTCATGGATTGGCAGAATTAATATTGTGAAAATGTCAATGTTACCCAGGGCAATATACGCGTTTAATGCAATCCCTATCAAAATACCATGGACTTTCTTCAGAGAGTTAGAACAAATTATTTTAAGATTTGTGTGGAATCAGAAAAGACCCCGAATAGCCAGGGGAATTTTAAAAAAGAAAACCATATCTGGGGGCATCACAATGCCAGATTTCAGGTTGTACTACAAAGCTGTGGTCATCAAGACAGTGTGGTACTGGCACAAAAACAGACACATAGATCAGTGGAACAGAATAGAGAATCCAGAAGTGGACCCTGAACTTTATGGGCAACTAATATTCGATAAAGGAGGAAAGACTATCCATTGGAAGAAAGACAGTCTCTTCAATAAATGGTGCTGGGAAAATTGGACATCCACATGCAGAAGAATGAAACTAGACCACTCTCTTTCACCATACACAAAGATAAACTCAAAATGGATGAAAGATCTAAATGTGAGACAAGATTCCATCAAAATCCTAGAGAAGAACACAGGCAACACCCTTTTTGAACTCGGCCATAGTAACTTCTTGCAAGATACATCCACGAAGGCAAAAGAAACAAAAGCAAAAATGAACTATTGGGACTTCATCAAGATAAGAAGCTTTTGCACAGCAAAGGATACAGTCAACAAAACTCAAAGACAACCTACAGAATGGGAGAAGATATTTGCAAATGACATATCAGATAAAGGGCTAGTTTCCAAGATCTATAAAGAACTTATTAAACTCAACACCAAAGAAACAAACAATCCAATCATGAAATGGGCAAAAGACATGAACAGAAATCTCACAGAAGAAGACATAGACATGGCCAACATGCACATGAGAAAATGCTCTGCATCACTTGCCATCAGGGAAATACAAATCAAAACCACAATGAGATACCACCTCACACCAGTGAGAATGGGAAAAATTAACAAGGCAGGAAACAACAAATGTTGGAGAGGATGTGGAGAAAAGGGAACCCTCTTACACTGTTGGTGGGAATGTGAACTGGTGCAGCCACTGTGGAAAACTGTGTGGAGGTTCCTCAAACAGTTAAAAATATACCTGCCCTACGACCCAGCAATTGCACTGTTGGGGATTTACCCCAAAGATACAAATGCAATGAAACGCCGGGACACCTGCACCCCGATGTTTCTAGCAGCAATGGCCACGATAGCCAAACTGTGGAAGGAGCCTCGGTGTCCAACGAAAGATGAATGGATAAAGAAGATGTGGTTTATGTATACAATGGAATATTACTCAGCTATTAGAAATGACAAATACCCACCATCTGCTTCAACGTGGATGGAACTGGAGGGTATTATGCTGAGTGAAGTAAGTCAGTCGGAGAAGGACAAACATTATATGTTCTCATTCATTTGGGGAATATAAATAATAGTGAAAGGGAAAATAAGGGAAGGGAGAAGAAATGTGTGGGAAATATCAGAAAGGGAGACAGAACGTAAAGACTGCTAACTCTGGGAAACGAACTAGGGGTGGTGGAAGGGGAGGAGGGCGGGGGGTGGGAGTGAATGGGTGACGGGCACTGGGTGTTATTCTGTATGTTAGTAAATTGAACACCAATAAAAAATAAAAAAAATAAAAAAATAAAAAAAAAAAAAAAAAAAAATAAAAGACCATGAAGATAGATTAAGGGAAATAAACGACAGCCTGAGGAAGAAAAACCTACGTTTAATTGGGGTTCCCGAGGACGCCGAAAGGGACAGAGGGCCAGAATATGTATTTGAACAAATTCTAGCTGAAAACTTTCCTAATCTGGGAAGGGAAACAGGCATTCCGATCCAGGAAATAGAGAGATCCCCCCCTAAAATCAATAAAAACCGTTCAACACCTCGACATTTAATTGTGAAGCTTGCAAATTCCAAAGATAAGGAGAAGATCCTTAAAGCAGCAAGAGACAAGAAATCCCTGAATTTTATGGGGAGGAGTATTAGGGTAACAGCAGACCTCTCCACAGAGACCTGGCAGGCCAGAAAGGGCTGGCAGGATATATTCAGGGTCCTAAATGAGAAGAACATGCAACCAAGAATACTTTATCCAGCAAGGCTCTCATTCAAAATGGAAGGAGAGATAAAGAGCTTCCAAGACAGGCAGCAACTAAAAGAATATGTGACCTCCAAACCAGCTCTGCAAGAAATTTTCAGGGGGACTCTTAAAATTCCCCTTTAAGAAGAAGTTCAGTGGAACAGTCCACAAAAACAAAGACTGAATAGATATCATGATGACACTAAACTCATATCTCTCAATAGTAACTATGAATGTGAACGGGCTTAATGACCCCATCAAAAGGCGCAGGGTTTCAGACTGGATAAAAAAGCAGGACCCATCTATTTGCTGTCTACAAGAGACTCATTTTAGACAGAAGGACACCTACAGCCTGAAAATAAAAGGTTGGAGAACCATTTACCATTCGAATGGTCCTCAAAAGAAAGCAGGGGTAGCCATCCTTATATCAGATAAACTAAAATTTACCCCGAAGACTGTAGTGAGAGATGAAGAGGGACACTATATCATACTTAAAGGATCTATTCAACAAGAGGACTTAACAATCCTCAATATATATGCTCCGAATGTGGGAGCTGCCAAATATATACATCAATTATTAACCAAAGTGAAGAAATACTTAGATAATAATACACTTATACTTGGTGACTTCAATCTAGCTCTTTCTATACTCGATAGGTCTTCTAAGCAAAACATCTCCAAAGAAACGAGAGCTTTAAATGATACACTGGACCAGATGGATTTCACAGATATCTACAGAACGTTACATCCAAACTCAACTGAATACACATTCTTCTCAAGCGCACATGGAACTTTCTCCAGAATAGACCACATATTGGGTCACAAATCGGGTCTGAAACGATACCAAAAGATTGGGATTGTCCCCTGCATATTCTCGGACCATAATGCCTTGAAATTAGAACTAAATCACAACAAGAAGTTTGGAAGGACCTCAAACACGTGGAGGTTAAGGACCATCCTGCTAAAAGATAAAAGGGTCAACCAGGAAATTAAGGAAGAATTAAAAAGATTCATGGAAACTAAGGAGAATGAAGATACAACCGTTCAAAATCTTTGGGATGCAGCAAAAGCGGTCCTAAGGGGGAAATACATCGCAATACAAGCATCCATTCAAAAACTGGAAAGAACTCAAATACAAAAGCTAACCTTACACATAAAGGAGCTAGAGAAAAAACAGCAAATAGATCCTACACCCAAGAGAAGAAGGGAGTTAATAAGGATTCGAGCAGAACTCAACGAAATCGAGACCAGAAGAACTGTGGAACAGATCAACAGAACCAGGAGTTGGTTCTTTGAAAGAATTAATAAGATAGATAAACCATTAGCCAGCCTTATTAAAAAGAAGAGAGAGAAGACTCAAATTAATAAAATCATGAATGAGAAAGGAGAGATCACTACCAACACCAAGGAAATACAAACGATTTTAAAAACATATTATGAACAGCTATACGCCAATAAATTAGGCAATCTAGAAGAAATGGACGCATTCCTGGAAAGCCACAAACTACCAAAACTGGAACAGGAAGAAATAGAAAACCTGAACAGGCCAATAACCAGGGAGGAAATTGAAGCAGTTATCAAAAACCTCCCAAGACACAAGAGTCCAGGGCCAGATGGCTTCCCAGGGGAATTTTATCAAACGTTTAAAGAAGAAACCATACCTATTCTCCTAAAGCTGTTTGGAAAGATAGAAAGAGATGGAGTACTTCCAAATTCGTTCTATGAAGCCAGCATCACCTTAATTCCAAAGCCAGACAAAGACCCCGCCAGAAAGGAGAATTACAGACCAATATCCCTGATGAACATGGATGCAAAAATTCTCAACAAGATACTGGCCAATAGGATCCAACAGTACATTAAGAAAATTATTCACCATGACCAAGTAGGATTTATCCCTGGGACACAAGGCTGGTTCAACACCCGTAAAACAATCAATGTGATTCATCATATCAGCAAGAGAAAAACCAAGAACCATATGATCCTCTCATTGGATGCAGAGAAAGCATTTGACAAAATACAGCATCCATTCCTGATCAAAACTCTTCAGAGTGTAGGGATAGAGGGAACATTCCTCGACATCTTAAAAGCCATCTATGAAAAGCCCACAGCAAATATCATTCTCAATGGGGAAGCACTGGGAGCCTTTCCCCTAAGATCAGGAACAAGACAGGGATGTCCACTCTCACCACTGCTGTTCAACATAGTACTGGAAGTCCTAGCCTCAGCAATCAGACAACAAAAAGACATTAAAGGCATTCAAATTGGCAAAGAAGAGGTCAAACTCTCCCTCTTCGCCGATGACATGATACTCTACATAGAAAACCCAAAAGTCTCCACCCCAAGATTGCTAGAACTCATACAGCAATTCGGTAGCGTGGCAGGATACAAAATCAATGCCCAGAAGTCAGTGGCATTTCTATACACTAACAATGAGACTGAAGAAAGAGAAATTAAGGAGTCAATCCCATTTAAAATTGCACCCAAAAGCATAAGATACCTAGGAATAAACCTCACCAAACATGTAAAGGATCTATACCCTCAAAACTATAGAACACTTCTGAAAGAAATTGAGGAAGACACAAAGAGATGGAAAAATATTCCATGCTCATGGATTGGCAGAATTAATATTGTGAAAATGTCAATGTTACCCAGGGCAATATACACGTTTAATGCAATCCCTATCAAAATACCATGGACTTTCTTCAGAGAGTTAGAACAAATTATTTTAAGATTTGTGTGGAATCAGAAAAGACCCCGAATAGCCAGGGGAATTTTAAAAAAGAAAACCATAGCTGGGGGCATCACAATGCCAGATTTCAGGTTGTACTACAAAGCTGTGGTCATCAAGACAGTGTGGTACTGGCACAAAAACAGACACATAGATCAGTGGAACAGAATAGAGAATCCAGAAGTGGACCCTGAACTTTATGGGCAACTAATATTCGATAAAGGAGGAAAGACTATCCATTGGAAGAAAGACAGTCTCTTCAATAAATGGTGCTGGGAAAATTGGACATCCACATGCAGAAGAATGAAACTAGACCACTCTCTTTCACCATACACAAAGATAAACTCAAAATGGATGAAAGATCTAAATGTGAGACAAGATTCCATCAAAATCCTAGAGAAGAACACAGGCAACACCCTTTTTGAACTCGGCCATAGTAACTTCTTGCAAGATACATCCACGAAGGCAAAAGAAACAAAAGCAAAAATGAACTATTGGGACTTCATCAAGATAAGAAGCTTTTGCACAGCAAAGGATACAGTCAACAAAACTCAAAGACAACCTACAGAATGGGAGAAGATATTTGCAAATGACATATCAGATAAAGGGCTAGTTTCCAAGATCTATAAAGAACTTCTTAAACTCAACACCAAAGAAACAAACAATCCAATCATGAAATGGGCAAAAGACATGAACAGAAATCTCACAGAGGAAGACATAGACATGGCCAACATGCATATGAGAAAATGCTCTGCATCACTTGCCATCAGGGAAATACAAATGAAAACTACAATGAGATACCACCTCACACCAGTGAGAATGGGGAAAATTAACAAGGCAGGAAACAACAAATGTTGGAGAGGATGCGGAGAAAAGGGAACCCTCTTACACTGTTGGTAGGACTGTGAACTGGTGCAGCCACTCTGGAAAACTGTGTAGAGGTTCCTCAAACAGTTAAAAATAGACCTGCCCTACGACCCAGCAATTGCACTGTTGGGGATTTACCCCAAAGATACAAATGCAATGAAACGCCGGGACACCTGCACCCCGATGTTTCTAGCAGCAATGGCCACGATAGCCAAACTGTGGAAGGAGCCTCGGTGTCCAAAGAAAGATGAATGGATAAAGAAGATGTGGTTTATGTATACAATGGAATATTACTCAGCTATTAGAAATGACAACTACCCACCATTTGCTTCAACGTGGATGGAACTGGAGGGTATTATGTTGAGTGAAGTAAGTCAGTCGAAGAAGGACAAACATTATATGTTCTCATTCATTTGGGGAATATAAATAATAGTGAAAGGGAAAATAAGGGAAGGGAGAAGAAATGTGTGGGAAATATCAGAAAGGGAGACAGAACGTAAAGACTGCTAACTCTGGGAAACGAACTAGGGGTGGTAGAAGGGGAGGAGGGCGGGGGGTGGGAGTGAATGGGTGACGGGCACTGGGTGTTATTCTGTATGTTAGTAAATTGAACACCAATAAAAAAATAAATTAAAAAAAAAAGTGTGTTGTTTTTACATTTTATGGTGACTGGACCTAGCAAGTCTCTACATCAACAACCATCACGATTAGTCCTCACAACAGTGTCACGGGACAGGCAGTATTATTTCCTTTTTATAGATGAAATTGATGACCTCAAGCACATGCGCTTCCTTCCCTTTCTTTTTTTCTGTTCAGAATATACAAGCTATAAGTGAGTAAATTGCAAGAAACCCACTTGCGTGATGAACACCTCTACTTTCCTCAGATGATTTTAATATTTTTCTCAATTCTGAACTCCTTATCTATCTTACTACTCTTTTTGAATAACTTAGGATATGTTTTCCCAGGACTTGTTCAGAGAACCAGTCCCTGGATTAATGTCTTTCCCTAAGTATGAATCAGTGACCTGAAACAGACCCAGCATACACAGATTCTCCTATTTATTCAACACCCATCCATTCCAAAAAGAAGTCTATTTGGCCTTCTATATGACAGGTACAGAGACAGGCTCCGTCCCCACTGGGTTTCGATCTATGTCCCAGAGTACTACCTGCAGTCTTTTGAACTTCATATCAGGATCCTTAATGCTGATTTCTGAGGGCAAAACAAGCAAGTCCACAGTTCTCCTTCATGCTTCCCCAGCAGACCCTTGGGTTCTCTCCACAGTGTTGAACTGTTACTGAGCCATTGGTTGTGTAGGTCAGTCACAGAGCAGCATTGCCATCCAAAACAAAAAGGAGGAAAAAGGAGTTTGGAAGTAATTGGGTCTCACAAATTGTGGGGAGGGAATATTGAAACTGTGACAATGTTTCTTAGTGCACCTTTTCTCAGAGCCACATCTCTCCTGTTCTTGACTGAGGGACAGGAGAGTCTAGGTAGGAAGAAATAGGTAGGGGGCTACAGATTCAGGCTCACAAAGATCCTAAGGATGCTGAGATGTAAGGAAACCAGAAATAAAGAAACAAACGAGACCACCCTGCCCTAGGTATGGGTAGAGAGGGTCTTTTTTAGGACAGTCCTCTGTGCCCAAAAAAGGATAACCAGACTCCAAAAAGAAGTAAACCATTAAAGATGTGAAAGATGTTATCACTAGTCCTTACTCATGTGGGCAACCCAGCCTGGGCCCCGCCCACTCCTGAGAGCTTTCTCAGTATCCTTGCTTAATAAACTCCCGTCGCTTTACTCACTCTTTGTCCACCAGATTCATTCTTCGACTCCGTGAGACAAGAACCTGACTTTCTCACTTCATTCTGCCTGCTGCACTTCTCTTACCCAAGCTCCCTGGGAAATTACTTCATTGGCTTAATCCCATCTCACTCACCTCCTGCCTCATATCCTTTGGATTCTTCACCACCAAAGGCCAACGAACCAAGAGATGCATGGAGGGATAGAAGACCCAGGTGATAGGGGGAACTAAGGCCAAAAAAATATAGTTTAAAATTATATCTGCTTTTTTAAAAAAAGATTTTATTTGCTCATGAGAGACACACAGAGAGAGAGAGAGAGAAAGAGAGAGAGGCAGAGACAGAGACAAAGGGAGAAGCAGGCTCCCTGTGGGAAGCCCAATGTGGAACCCCATCCTAGGACCCCAGGATCAACCACTGAGCCACTCAGGCATCCCTACAATTACATTTCCTAACAAACTTGCAGTCCATAAACAAATACTTGAAACCGACAGAGTGGGACATTCTTACAAGAATTCACAGCTGCCTGAATGTTAATGCTTTGCTAGAGGCCAAAAGCAACATTTGTTTGCTGATAGCCAGACTTCCAGGATCCTATAAATCTTTCAAGTGTGAACATCCTTTTGGAAACTTCTTTGATCTCTAGAGTCCCCATCCCACACAGCAACTTAAAAGATTATAACCAAGGCTCCTCATAATCCTGGTGAAGCTTTTCAGGCCCAGGGGTCCTGTCCCCATACTTTAATAAAAACACCTTTTTGCATGGAAAATGTCTCAAGGATTCTCTCTTGACCACTGGCTCCTGGCCCACAGTACATCACAGGTACATCTCTGAGTTAATTGCATCAGCACATCAGGAAAGTACAGAAGATTTTTGCCTATCTTCTTGTATGACACATTCCGGAGGGGGACATTCCCATCTGTTCGATCTGGGTTTTTCTCTTCCTGGGATATATAGCTAGCTAGCTAGATAGATGATAGAGTGATAGATCTACTGATAGATCGCTCCCAGGAACATAAATAGATGTTTATATAAACAAACATATAAACATAAATCTATGTTTCCACTTAATATATTTATTATTAAATGTATTACTCATAATATAATAATTATCTATAAACAGAACTATATATTTATATTTAAATATGCAAAATAAACATTTCTATATCTAATCTCTATACGTCCATATATAGATCTCCCTATAGAGATAGAGACAAAATGGTTAGAAAGAGATGTGTGCAGAAAGAGAGAGAAATAGATATAGACCTATAAATATGGAGAGGATCTGCTTTCAAATTCTATCCAACGACCTCTCCTCACAGGCACAGGCAAACGCACATACACATACTCAAGAACCTTCTGGTATGTGGCCATGACAGGAAATAACACCCCTTGAGTTGCCATCTCTTCTCCAACTTAAAGGTACCCGCTTTTCTCCAAAGAAGACCTACACAGAGTGAGCAAGCACATGAAAAAATGCTCCACGTGACTTTTCATCAGGGAGATAGAAATCAAAACCACAATGAGATACCACCTCACACCAGTGAAAATGGGAGAAATTAACAAGACGGGAAACGACAAATGTTGGAGAGGATGTGGAGAAAGTGGAACACTCTTGCATTGTTAGTGGGAATGTGAACTGGTGCAGCCACTCTGGAAAACAGTGTGGAAGTTCCTCAAAAAGCTGGAAATGGAGCTATACTACAACCCATCGATTGCACTACTGGGTATTTAACCCAAAGACACAGATGTAGTGAACTGACTGGACACTTGCACCCCAATGTTCACACCGGCAATGTTAATAGCCAAACTGTGGAAGGAGACTTGATGTCCTTCAACAGATGAATGGATAAAGAAGATGTGGTCTATATATACAATGTATTATTATTTAGCCATCTGCAAGGATGAATACCTACCATTTTCATGGACATGGAACTGGAGGGTATTATGCTGAATAAAATAAGCCACATGGAGAAAGAATTATCATGCGGTTTCACTCTTATGTCGAATGTAAGAAAGAGTGAAGAGGATCATAAGGGAGAGGAGGGAAACTGAGTGGAGAAAATTGAGAGAGGCAGTGTTGTCCCCAAGATTGCGAATCCGAGAAACCACGGAGGAGCCGACACTGATACAAACACACGAGGGTTTATTTACAAGCTCGAGCTTGGGTCCAAGTGTACCCGACACAACGGAGCAAGGACTTGGACCCTGAGACTAAGGGGCGTATCAGCTTTATAGGGGCCGGTGGCCCATGGGATACGCAGAAAGTTGCACAGTCATGTCGGTACACACGCAGGTGGCCGATTGAATTACATCTTACCCTATAGTATCCATTTGAGCTGGCCTATTACTTTGGTCAGAATTGGCGCGCAGTTTTGGTGGGCACAAAGCAGGATTACGTGGTTATGAGCCGATTTCCGATTAGGGTGTGCCCAGCGGCTTGACTAGGGTGGGGCAGCGCCTTAAGCAATAAGCAGGTTAAGGTTATGTGGGGGTCATACAGGAGGTGGCAGGTGTAACACAAAATGGCATCAGTCCTGCTCTGCTTGTCCAGGGGTAGGGGATTTTTGTTAAATTTCCTGGGTCTCACAGAAGATAAACTATGAGAGACTCCTAACTTGGGGAAACAAAGGATTGCAGAAGGGGAGGTGGGTGGGAGGATAGTTTAACTGGGGGACGGGCATTAAGGAGGGCATGTGATGTGATGAACGCTGGGTATTATACTACATGTTGACAAATTGAATTTAAATAAAAATTTTTTTAAATTTAAATTTAAATTAAAAAAAGGTACTGGACGGCTCAGCCATCCTCAGCAATTCATTTATGAAATGGCCCTCAGTAGATCATAAAAAAGTTACAAATGTGAATGGAAAATGACTGAAACTCTTTCCCACTTCAAATAAATAAGTATTCTGAAAAGCAAATCAAAGTTCCAGAATGGAAAAATGCAAAAAACGAGGGAGAGGGAGAAAGAGAAATGAATTCACTTTCTGTGATATTTATTAGTGACGGTCCAATAATGACAAATCCATGATTGTCATGAAAAACAAAGAGTTAATGAACGGTATGGAAACCGATCCCCTCAACTAACAGATAAGGAAACTGAGAAGACAAGAGAAGTCTCCAGGTTATTCTTTTCACACTAACATTTGAGAACCACTGGCTAGGCACCAAGGAGAATTGATTTACCTTAAAATAGCAAAATTTGAAATCCTATGTCCTTTCCTATTTTCAGATCATAATAAATAAAGAAATGAAACAGCAAAGAGAGAGGGAAGGAGGCAAACAGAAACAAAGTGCAAATCAAAAATGAGATTTACATAAAGTTTGTCTTTCACAAATTTATGGACAAAAGACTCCATACTGATGGAAATATGTTAAAGAGACACAGGTGTCAACTGAAAGAGCTCCCCTGGCCAGAGCGGAGACAATATAAGCAACAAAATAAGTAGTGTTGGATTATAACCCAAAGTGTAAAATAAATATCCATGAATCTATACTAATATTAAAAATTGTAAAAGAAAGAAAGAGGGGCACCTGGGTGGCTCAGTCAGTTAAGCTTCTGCCTTAGACTCAGATCATGATCCACGTCCCAAGGCAGTCTCCCTGTTCAGCAGGGAACCTGCTTCTCCCTCTCCCTCTGCCCCTCTCGCTCATGCTTTTTCTCTCCTCTCTCTCTCTCAAATAAATAAATAACATCTTTGAAAAACAAACACAGAAGAAAGAGAAATCTCCCATGTAGAAGAATTTCAAACAATTTGTGCAGACATTCCACCCTCAAGTGGATGAGCGTAACTTCCCACTCTTATGTGTGGAATACACATAGTAACTTCCTTCTACAAAATAGATTATGAAAAAGTTATAATAATAATAATATTATAATAATAAAGAATCACTTTACTATGGAGAAAGCTGACAAACACTACCTCAGCAAGATGATCAGATCGATACCAAGACTGATAAATCATGTTGATAGTATCTATACTTTATATGATATAATAAAAATGGCAGTATATCTCTGTATATAATCCGCAATCCCAGTTCAATCATGAGATAAACAACAGACATGTCCCACCTGAGGGAAATTTTACAAAATACTCTACTTCTCAAAGTGTTCCAGTTCAACAACAACAAGGAGAGGCTGAAAAATTGTCACAATCCAGAGGAGCCTAAGAAAACATGAGGACAAGTGTAATGTGATGTGAGGGATGGTAACTTAGCAAAAATTAAGGAAATCTGAATAAAGTATGGTCTTTGGTGAATGCGAATATTTTAATACTGATTCATTAGCTAATATTTGTACCGTACTAATATAAGATATTGATAATTGGAGAAATTGAGTGCAAGCCCATGAGAATTCTCTGTACTATCTTCTCAATTTCCCTATAAATCTTTGTTTTTTTTTCTAATCAGTAAGATTTATTTTGAAAATTGACTTAAATGTATCAGGCTCCAAGTATGAAGACATTTTAAGAATAGTTTAATTAATTTTTGCCTTATTCTTAAAGAGTTCCTTCGATGGGAACAAAGTAAGAATTTTATATCAGAAGGAAAGAAAAACACTTATGAACACCTCCTCAACCTGAAAAGCAGGAAAGGATATTAAATAGCAAAAATCAGATAAAAATACTTCTTTTATAGTAGACACCATATTGCAAGTGCCTTTAAAATTAGCAATGCATAACATTTATTTCCTGGACATTTGTCTTCCAAAGAGTTCACAGTGCTTCAGTGTCAGTTAAGAAATGATTCATGTGAAATTTTTATTAAACCAAATTTACTGGGAAATTACTGCCCAGATAATACTTTATTTTGATTTTATTGAGTTCCTTTCTAATCACTGAGCCTTTTAGTTAGAGCTTTCGACTATAGCAAATGCCTTAGAAGGCCAATTTTTAAGTTGCTATTATAATACCCTAATGGAATCACGTATCGTTTTCCTTCGCTCAGATATGGCATACAGTAGGCACCTGATAAAATACTGAATGAGTGAATGGATAAAATTGCTTTTTATCATTTCATTCAGCAATTTCATTCTTATCTTTGTCCATTTCATGTTCTAATGTTTATCAACATCAACTCGAGATGTTGATTAGGGATTAGGGATCCATTAATTTATTAAGTATTTGGTGCATAGCTACTATGTGCAAGGTGCTAGGAATACCAAGTTAACCAGACATAGATGCAGTCCCTAGCTCCCTCCAGGCCATGCTGGTGGGAGAGACGGATACTAACCAAAAAGTGACCGAAAGACAACTAAACAAGATTATAGTAGCCAATATAAAGGTAAATATACAGCTTACTACAAGTACATATATAAGAAGGCTTAGTCTAACTGGGGCCTCGGAGAAGATGACCAGAAGAAGCAACATTTATATTAAGACTTAGAGAAAGGAGAAGGTAAGTGGTGGAAGGAGAATATTATGAGGAAAAGGAAGGTTTCTGCCTCTGAATTGTAGGGCTCTGGGCAAGTCCCTTGAGCTTAGGCTCTGAACCTACTTCTTTCTCTGCAAAACTGTGACAGTAATAATGCCTGTGCCATAGAGCTCTAATGATAAAGAGTTGGACTTTATTTGTACAATATCTAGGACGTTAGTAAGTACTTAATAAATATTTTCTGGTGGCCATAACAGCCTGGAGCCAGGCTTCCTGAGTTCGAATCCACTTAACTAGCTAGGTCAAATGACCTTGGACAAGATGTTTTCTTCCTATCTATCCTTTAGTTGGCCCATCAAGATAACAGTATCTGCCCATAGGGTTGTTGGAGGATCCCATGAGTTCTTTTATGTGAAGCATGACACAATTCTTGGCACATAATATGTGCCATATGAATGTTAACTTGTATTAGCAATAAAGAAATCCTGCAACAGTCTAATGAGGTGTTTAGAAATTATTCTATAGCTTTTAAGGGAATTGAAATTCAAAAAGAACCTAAATGCCTGTCCGTGTTTACGTAGCTAACCAGTTCATTATCTGAAACCCAAACTCACAATTTCTGATTCTAACCTCACTCCAAGAGGCCTCCGCAAGCCCAAGGAAAAATTGCCTTCCTGGGATCTCAAGGAAGAATCTTTAACATAATAATATGACCATTGGTAATAATGTCTCTTGGTTCTTTCCAAATCCATAAAGATGCATTTCCTGATGAGTGACTGAGCTGTGAAGAGATGAGGAACCTTCAGCCCTCTGAATTACTTGTGTCAGAATATTTTAACCATAGTACTGCGGATAGTAAATTATCCTTATTAACAGGAAATATGTCTCAGATTGGAATCTGAGCAATCAGATGGGCAGAGAAAAACCGCTTTGACTTGCTCTTCATCTTTTAAAGACAAAGGAGAGCTTTTCTATGTACAAAGTCAGTTGTCAAAATAGCCTTAGGGAATAAGAGTCTGCAGCATCGAATCCGGCTTCACAGCCGGGACGCCCGCGCTCCAGGTCTTCCTGATCCCAAATCCCTGGACCTGTCCCCCAACACACGCTGCCACCAGAGGTCATTTGCAATTGCTCTCTTAGGAGCTCCGGGGAAGGGGGAAGGAGCTAGATAGGAAGACGGGACGCGTGGAGGCCGAGAAAAAAAAATTTTTTTTTGAGGCCGAGAAAATTAAGGCCATTCCACTTTTAATCCAGTGTTAGCACACGTCCAGCCATCCCACGCCCCTGCAAAGAAGAGCTGAAATTTTCATTACTTCAGTTACAGGAAAAAAAAAAAGTTTACAGCTTAATGTCTTTGAAAGCCCCACATTAGCATAAGAACTGAGCCCAGGCCTAGGGCGGGAAGCCCCTATTAGAATGAGAACAGAGCTCAATGCTCTTGAAGGCCCCATATCAAAATGTAAACAGAACTTGAGAAATTGCTCCAGCCCTTCTGGAGGTCCCCGAGACCAGCCCTTAAAACTAAGCTAAAACCCACCTCGGGGTCCAAGTCCCTGCTCCGCTGTGTCGGGTGTACTTGGACGCAAGCTCGAGCTTGAAAAAAAACCCTCGTGCGTTTCCATCGGTGTCGGCTTCTCGGTGGTTTCTCGGATTTGCAATCTTGGGCACAACAGTCTGAGATAAAAAAACAAAACCAAAAGAAGCTTGGACGTAGGCAGAGTGAACGCAGGGTTCGGAGAGAAGCGGCGGAGACCCGGGGGCTTGGGGGCTCTTCTGTGGAGGCTATCCCTCTCATTACCCACCTCCACACCATCCACCTACATCATCATCCCCCATGGGATCGTCCCCATACCATCCCACCTACACCATCCCCGACACCCCACACATTCCCCACCCACACTATACCCACACACCATCCTCCCTACACCATCCCCCACACTCCACCACCATCATACCTCTGCCCCCACACCATCGGACCCCAGCAAGGACCTGGGGAAGCTGTCCCCTGTGGGACATGCTCAGCCTCCCCGGGGTTCTCTGGAGAGCCGGCTCCCATCAGAATCCCTGGTGTCCCAGAGAGTACAGAGGTTGCAGGGAGGAGGGAATGCCGGGAGCCCACGACTGGGTGGATGCAGGTGGGTGGAGCACGGTATGCACTGTGCCCTGCCTCCTCCCACTGCCCCTCCTGGAGGGCGGCACGCCCTGCACAGGACACCAGCCTCTAACCCAGAGGGACCTGGGCTGGCCTGGCCCCGGGCTCTGTGGGGGTTGGGGTGATTTGAGCCTCACAGTTCCACACTGCCTGCAGAGTGAGTTTCGCAGGTCTTCACCACAGACTTTTGCCATAGGCTTCTGAGACGCAAGTTAACAATGCAGACCTGGAGGGTATCTCCAGGTGCAGTAGAGTGTTAATCTTGGAACCTCCTGACTCAGAATACGGCTACCTTCTCACTGCCATAGGAATGCTGCTAGATGAGAGCTGGCTTCTAGGCCTGCTTCCCGGTGAAAGCTGAGTTCAGGACAGAACCCTCACGCATCCTGCCTGACTCTAGACGGAGCTGCTAACATCCTCATGGTAGTGACTGAGAGAGGTTGTGAGAAAAGCATGTGGAATCGTTGTGCCTGAACTCCCGTGTATCTGAGTTGAATACAGCGATTTCCAACAGCCTTCTTCAATCAGAGTGTAACTAGGTTCCAACTCGCATGTACACTGGGTAGCAGACATCTGCCTCCCATGCATACACACTTCTGAGAGTTGAGCTTATGGCCTGTAACCTTACATCCTGCCTGCCGGTACCAATCGCTTCCAAAAGGCCTAGGCTCGCTGCTTCACGGAAGTGTTGGGAGAGGTAATTGGAATCTCCCGGCACACAAGACGAGTGCCTCCAAGCCCAATTCAGCGAATTCCCAGTAATTCCTGTGGTAGACTGGTGCTACATACTAAGTTCCATACGTGAGAAGGTAGCTGAACGCCTTGTCCTAAAGCATCTTACTTCTGAGAGTTGAGCTCACCCTCAGTCCCTCACAGTTCCACACTGCCTGCAGAGTGAGTTTCGCACCAGAGACATTTGCCAGAGGCTCCTGAGACGCAAATTAACAATACAGACCTGGAGGGTATCTCCAGGTGCAGTAGAGTGGTAATCTTAGAACCTCCTGACTCAGAATACGGCTACCTTCACACTGCCATAGGAATGCTGCTAGATGAGAGCTGGCTTCTAGGCATGCTTCCCTGTGAGAGCTGAGTTCAGGACAGAACCCTCCCGCATCCTGCCTGACTCTAGACGGAGCTGCTAACATCCTCATGGTAGTGACTGAGAGAGGTTGTGAGAAAAGCATGTGGAATCGTTGTGCCTGAACTCCCGTGTATCTGAGTTGAATACAGCGATTTCCAACAGCCTTCTTCAATCAGAGTGTAACTAGGTTCCAACTCGCATGTACAGTGGGTAGCAGACATCTGCCTCCCATGCGTACACACTTCTGAGAGTTGAGCTTATGGCCTGTAACCTTACATCCTGCCTGCCGGTACCATTCGCTTCCAAAAGGCCTAGGCTCGCTGCTTCACGGAAGTGTTGGGAGAGGTAATTGGAATCTCCCGGCACACAAGACGAGTGCCTCCAAGCCCAATTCAGCGAATTCCCAGTAATTCCTGTGGTAGACTGGTGCTACATACTAAGTTACATACGTGAGAAGGTAGCTGAACGTCTTTTCCTAAAGCATCTTACTTCTGAGAGTTGAGCTCACCCTCAGTCCCTCACAGTTCCACACTGCTTGCAGAGTGAGTTTCGCACGTCTTACCCAGCGACATTTGCCAGAGGCTTCTGTGACGCAAGTTAACAATGCAGACTTGGAGGGTATCTCCAGGTGCAGTAGAGTGGTAATCTTGGAACCTCCTGACTCAGAATACTGCTACCTTCACACTGCCATAAGAATGCAGCTAGTTGGGATCCCTGGGTGGCGCAGCGGTTTGGCGCCTGCCTTTGGCCCAGGGCGCGATCCTGGAGACCCGGGATCGAATCCCACGTCGGGCTCCCGGTGCATGGAGCCTGCTTCTCCCTCGGCCTGTGTCTCTGCCTCTCTCTCTCTCTCTCTCTCTCTCTGTGACTATCATGAATAAATAAATAAAATCTTTAAAAAAAAAAAGAATGCAGCTAGTTGAGAGCTGGTTTCTAGGCATGCTCCCATGGGAGAGCTGAGGACAGGGCAGAACCCTCCCGCATCCTGCCTGACTGTAGGCGTAGCTGCTAACATCCTAATGTTAGTGGCTGAGAGAGGTTGCGGGAAAAGCATGTGTACGCATTGGGCCTGAACTCCTGTGTATCTGAGTTGAATACAGCGATTTCCAATGGCCTTCTTCAATCAGAGTGTAGCTAGGTTCCAACTCCCATGTCAGAATGGGGAGCAGACATCTGCCTCCCATGCATACACACTTCTGAGAGTTGAGCTTATGGCCTGTACATCTCCATCCAGCCTACTAGTATCCTTCGCTTCTAAAAGGCCTAAGCTCGCTGTTTGACGGAAGTGTTGGGAGAGGTAATTGGAATCTCCCGGCACACAAGACTAGTGAGACTAGGAGACCTTTCTGTCCTTTAAGTGGGGGCAAGAATCACACGGGGTGGGTGGGCTGGTGCTGGAGTCCCCCACCTGGGAGCATGTGTGGACTCCGGGTGGGGGCGTGTGTCCTGAGGTTTCAGCCTGAGTGACGGTTCTGCGGACAGCAGTGCTGACCTGGACCTGTAGCTCATGGGCTCCTGCTCTGGGTACCCGCAGGGCAGCTGGACCCCGGCCTCGGGCCCTCTAGAGTCCCAGCACCTGGTGGAGCCTGCCTCATGGTGTGAGTGCGGGTGTGGCCCACCGGTTTACCCCTCCACTCCCCACCTTGGTGTGTCCTGGGATCCCCAGGGCTGCCCTAGTTAAGCGACCTGTATCTGTGTGACATGCTCAGGGCCCAGTAGGCCACATCCAGCTGTGAGAGGGCTCGCTGAGCCCGGCGCCAGAATCCAGGGTTGTCGAGGGCCATGGGGGCCTGATTCCATTAGTCTTTCAGTTGGGACTGGTGTGGGCTCAAATCAACCCAGCCCCCACAGAGCCTGGGCCCAAGTCAGCCCAGGTCCCTCTGGGTTAGGGCCTGGTGTCCTGTGCAGGGTGCCCCACCCTCCAGGAGGGACAGAGGTTGGAGGCACGGCACAGTGTGTCCTCTGCACCACTCTCCTGCACACACACTGTCCGGGGCTCCCTGCCTTCCCTCCTCCCTGCAACCCCTGGTACTCAATGGGACACCCAGGCTTCTGATGGGAGCAGGGTATCCAGAGAACCCCGGGGAGTCTGAGCATGTCCCACAGGGTGCAGCTGCACTGGGTCCTTGCTCGGGGCCGATGGTGTGGGGGTGGATGGTGTGAGGGCATGGGTATGATGGTGGTGGGGTGTGGGGGATGTTGTAGGGGGGATGGTGTTGGGGTATAGTGTGCGTAGGGATTGTGTGAGGCTGTGTGTGTGTGAGGGGGATGGTGTAGGGGCTATGCCATGGGGGATGATGATGTTAGGGGATGGTGTGGGTCTGGGGAATGGGAGGATGGTGTGGGGGGCCGGTGGACACAGGGCATCCTCTTTCTCTAAGATGCATACTGAGACGTCCACAGATAAAGGTGACCCCAGTCTGGGGTATGCTGTGACACCTGTCCCTGGGGCCCCGTGTGGTGAGTACAGGGCCCTGGCTGGACCAGGGGCATTATCTGGGGGTCATCATACAATGTATGTTTACAAATTTCAAATTGTCTCAAATTTAATGCATAGAATTTAGAAATATATAAAGTCCTGAGGGTGGGTATCACCCTGACCCGTCCGACCCTCATCAGATCTAGGTGTGTCTTCCTCCAGTCACCGCCATTCACCCTGCCCCCAGGTCCCCTTACTGGCCCGACGGCCCCCACCCCAGCCCCCTGCTTTTCAGGGGGCCGTCCCTCACCCTTTTGGGGTTCAGCTAACATGGCAATCCCTGGAGGCCCCGTCCTAGTGGCCTCCTCATCCCTGAGACCCCGAGGGTGGGGGCACGGTGTTTATCCCCAACAACCTACCATGCAGCCGTGTGTTGTTGGCTGCTGTTCTTCTCCCAGGCTCTGAAGCCCCATGTTCCCTACCCAGAAGCCCCCGGTCCTCCCGGGTCCTAATCCCCCTGGCCCCTCAGCCTCACCCTACCCCATAGTAGTCCCAAAACATGACGTGACTGCTGAATATCCTGTTGACGTCCAGGTCCCCCAGCGTGATGTCCCTAGAGGAGACCAGGGCCTCCTCCTTCATTTCCTGTGGGAAAACCGGGGAGGAGGAGCTGGAGTCAGGGACACAGACCCTAACCTGTCTGTCCTGGGCAGGGAGCCCTGGGGCCACCATGGAGTGGGTACTGCCAAAACCTCCTTCCTTCCTCTGGGAGGCCAGGGATGGTGGGAGTGCCCACCGTGCCCATGGGACCTGTGTGACGGCCTGTGCCCAGCTGTTGTAGGGAGGGAGGTGACTGAGTGTCACCCTGGGTGGGAGGGGATAGCGGTTCAACCAAGGTGGGAGGGGACATGGGGGTGTTGTGCCCAAGATTGCGAATCCGAGAAACCACTAAGGAGCTGACACCAATGCAAACACACAAGGGTTGATTTCCAAACTCGAGCTTGCGTCCAAGTACACCCAACACTGCGGAGCAGGGACTTGGACCCTGAGGTGGGTTTTAGCTTAGTTTTAAGGGCTTGTCTCGGGGTCCTCCAGAAGGGCTGGAGCAATTCCTCAAGTTCTGTTTACATTTTGTTATGGGGCCTTCAAGGGTATTGAACTCTGCTCTCATTCTAATAGGAGCTTCCAGCCCTTGGCATGGGCTCAGTTTCATTCTATTGTGGGGCTTTCTAGGATATTAAGCTGTAAACTTTTGTTTGTTTTTTTTTCCTGTAACTGAAGTAATGTAAATTTCAGCTCTTCTTCACAGGGGCCTGGGATGGCTGGTCTTGTTTGAACACTGAACTTAAAGTAGAAAGGCCTGCATTTTCTCGGCCTCCTTGCATCCAGTCCCATCCTATCTAGCTCCTTCCCCTTCCCTGGAGCTCCTAAGAGAGCAATTGCAAATGACCTCAGCTTGGCAGCCTGTGTTGGGAGATAGGCCCAGGGATTTGGGATCAGGAAGACCTGGGGCGTGGGCGTCCCAGCTGTGCAGTGGGATTCCATGCTGCAGACTCTTATTCCCTAAGGCTATCTTGACAACTGACTTTGTACATAGAAAAGCTGTCCTTTATCTTTAAAAGATGAGGAGCGAGTCAAAGTTTTTTTCTCTGCCCATCTAATTGCTCAGATTCCAATCTGAGACGTATTTCCTGTTACTAAGAATAATTTACTATCCGTAGTACTATGGTTAAAATATTCTGACACAAGTAATTCAAAGGGATGAGGGTTTCTCATCTCTTTATTCACAGCTCAGTCACTCATCAAGAAATGAGTCAATTTTCAAAATAAATCTTATTTATTAGGAAAAAAACAAAGATTTATAGGGAATTGAGGGAATTTATAGGGAAATTGAGAAGATAGTACAGAGCATTCGCATGCATTGGCACTCAATTTCTCCAATTATTGATATCTTATATTAGTACGGTACAAATATGAACTAATGAATCAATTTTAAAATAGTCGCATTAACCAAAGACCATACTTTATTCAGATTTCCTTAGCTTTTGCTAAGTTACCATCCCTCATATCACATTCCATTTGTCCTCCTGTTTTCTTAGGTTCCTCTGGATTGTAACAGTCTTTCAGCCTTTCCTTGTTGTTGTAGAATTGGAACACTATGAGAAGTAGTTTGTAAAATTTCCCTCAGTTGGGACATGTCTGTTGTTTATCTCATGACTGAACTGTTTTTGTGGATTATATACAGAGATATACTGCCATTTTCATTATATCATATAAAGGATAGATACTGTCAACATGATTTATCAGTCTTGGTATCAATCTGATCATCTTGCTGAGGAAATGTTTGTCAGCGTTCTCCGTAGTAAAGTGATTCTTTTATTATTATTATTATTATATTATCATTATTATTTTAGGTTTTTCATAATATATTTTGCAGAAGGAAGTTACTATGTGTTTTCCACACATAAGAGTGGGAAGCTATGCTCATGAACTTGAGTGTGGTATGTCTGCACGAATTGTTTGAAATTCTTCTACATGGGAGATTTCTCTTCCTTCTGAGTTTGTTTCTTTTTCAAAGATGTTATTTATTTATATGAGAGAGAGAGAGGAGAAAAAGCATGAGCGAGAGGGGCAGAGGGAGAGGGAGAAGCAGGTTCCCTGCTAAACAGGGAGCCTGCCTTGGGACCTGGATCATGATCTGAGCCTCATGCAGAAGCTTAACTGACTGATCTATCCAGGTACTACTTCTTTCTTTCTTTCTTTCTTTCTTTCTTTCTTTCTTTCTTTCTTTCTTTCTTTCTTTCTTTCTTTCTTTTTCTTTCTTTCTTTCTTCTTTATTTCTTTCTTTTATTTTAATAATAATTTTATTTTTTATTGGTGTTCAATTTGCCAGCATACAGAATAACACCCAGTGCTCATCCCATCAAGTGCCCCCCTCAGTGCCCATCACACATTCACCCCCACCACCTGCCCTCCTCCCCTTCCATCACCCCTAGTCATTTCCCTGAGTTAGGAGTCTTTTTTTTTAATTTTATTTATGATAGTCACACACACAGAGAGAGAGAGAAAGAGAGGCAGAGACATAGGCAGAGGGAGAAGCAGGCTCCATGCATCAGCAACCCGATGTGGGATTCGATCCCGGGTCTCCAGGATCGCACCCTGGGCCAAAGGCAGGCGCTAAACCACTGCGCCACCCAGGGATCCCCTGAGTTAGGAGTCTTTATGTTCTGTCTCCCTTTCTGATATTTCCCACACATTTCTTCTCCGTTCCCTTATATTCCCTTTCACTATTATCTATATTCCCCAAATGAATGAGAACATACAATGTTTGTCCTTCTCTGATTGACTTACTTCACTCAGCATAATACCTTCCAGTTCCATTCACGTTGAAGCAAATGGTGGGTATTTGTCGTTTCTAATGGCTGAGCAAGGCCCACCTGTTCTCTCTCTTCATCTTCTGAGTCTTCTAAGATATGAATGTTATTTTTTAATAAGTGGCTGACTTCCCTACGTCCGTCTCTGTGGTCCATAACCTTTCTTGTTTTTATGGCTTCCACGTGGGACTGCATCTCAGTTATAGCATTTTTAACGTTGGCCTGACTAGATTTTAGTTGTTTTACTTCTGCAGTAAGGGATTCTCTAGTTTTCTTCTGTGCTCTTTTTCCAGCCCAGCTGCTATCTTTATAATCATTGTTTTAAAATATAGTTAGACATCATATATGTGTATTGATGGACTTCCTGGCTGTGAGTACTATCTCATGTTATTTTATGGAGGTGAATTTCTCCATCTCATTACCTTTTCCAGAAAAGAAAGAGGGAAGAAAAAGAAAAACCAAGGAAAACAATAACAACTGCTCTCCAAAAAAAAACACCAGATTATTTTGGCCTGCGTTTCAAAAGATTCTAAACCCCAAATATGAAACACAATTAAAGTACCATGAAAGTAAAAATAAGAATTATATAAGGTACATACATAAAATTAAAATAAGTCAATTAATAAAAAAAATCAAGGAAAATAAATTACAATAAAGCACAAAGTACAAAGGAAGCTATATCCTACTTTCCAGGCACAGCTGAATCTATGCATCCTCTGTGGTCCGACAAATTGGTGGCGGTGAGTGGTCTGTGCAGGGTCTGGGGATGGGCTCTGGCACTGATTAGCAGGTGCACATCTGTGTGGTAGATGCACCTGCGGGATCAGTGGTGGGGTGGGCATCAGCACCTCTAGCCTCCAGTGGGCGGCACAGTGCTGCTCCTTGAGACCCCCCCCCCCCGATAGGCCGGATGCCGGTGGGGTCTGTGGGTCCTCTGGCTCTGGGGCTGAGCATTCTGCCCCCCAGTCTGCATGGGCCTCCACAGAAGAGCTCCCAAGCCCCTGGGTATCCGCCGATTCTCTCAGAACCCTGCGTTTACTCTACCTGCGTCCGAGCTTCTTTTGGCTTTGTTTTTTTATCTCAGAGTGTTGTGCCCAAGATTGTGAATCTGAGAAACCACCCAGAAGCCGACACTGATGCAAACACATGAGGGTTTATTTACAAGCTAGAGCTTGTGTGCAAGTATACCGGACAGAGTGGAGCAGGGACTTGGACCCCGAGGTGGGTTTTAGCTTAGTTTTAAGGGCTGGTCTCAGGGACCTCCAGAAGGGGTGGAGCAATTCCTCAAGTTCTGTTTACAATTTGATATGGGACATTCAAGGGCATTGAGCTCTGTTCTCATTCTAATAGAGGCTTCCTGTCCTTGGCCTTGACTCAGTTTTGTTTCTATTGTGGGGCTTTCTAGGACATTAAGCTGTAAACTTTTGCTTTTACCGGTAACTGAAGTAATGTTAATTTCAGCTGTTCTTCACAGGGACCTGGGATGGCTGGACTTGTGCTAACACTGAATTTAAGTTGGAACGGTCTTAATTTTCTAGGCCTCCACGCTTCCAGTCACATCCTATCTCGCTCCTTCCCCCTTCCCCAGAGCTCCTAAGAGAGCAATTGAAAATGACCTCAGCATGGCAGCCTGTGTTGGGGGACAGGCCCAGGGATTTCGGATCAGGAAGACCTGTGTGCAGCTGGATTCGATGCTGCAGACTCTTATTCCCTAAGGCTATCTTGACAATAGACTTTGTACATAAAAAAGCTCTCCTTTGTTTTTAGAAGATGAAGAGCCAGTCAAAGCATTTTTTCTCTGCCCATCTGATTGCTCAGATTCCAATCTGAGACATATTTCCTGTTAATAAGGATAATTTACTATCCGTGGTACTATGGTCAAAATATTCTGACACAAGTAATTCAGAGGGATGAGGGTTTCTCATCTCTTTCTTCACAGCTCAGTCACTCATCAGGAAATGCATCTTTATGGATTTGGAAAGAACTGAGAGACATTAGTACCAATGGTCCTATTATTTATGTGAAGGATCCTTCCCTGAGATTCTTCCCCTGTTTCAACTGACACTGAAACACTTTGAACTCTTTGGAAGACAAATGTCAAGGAAATAAATGTTATGCATTGCTAATTTTAAATGCACTTGCAATACGGTGTCTATTGTACTAGAAGTATTTTTATCTGATTTTTACTATTTAATATCCTTTCCTGCTTTTCAGGTTGAGGAGGCATTATACGTGTTCTTAAGTGTTTTTTGTTCCTTTGATCTAAAATTCTTACTTTGTTTCCATCAAAGGAACTCTTTAAGAATAAGGCAAACGTTAATTCAACAATTCTTAAAATGTCTTCACACTTGGAGCCTGATTCATTTAAGTCAATTTTCAAAATAAATCTTATTTATTAGGAAAAAAACAAAGATTTATAGGGAAACTGAGAAGATAGTACAGAGCATTCGCATGCACTTGCACTCAATTTATCCAATTATTGATATATTAGTACGGTACAAATATGAGCTAATGAATCAATATTAAAAAATTCGCATTAAACTAAGAAAAAAAAAAAAGACCATAGTTTATTCAGATTTCCTTAGTTTTTGCTAAGTTACCAATCCTCAAATCACATTCCATTTGTCCTCTTTCCTTAGGCTCATCTGGATTGTGACATTCTTTCAGCCTTTTCTTGTTTTGAACTGGAACACTTTGACAAGTAGAGTATTTTGTAAAATTTCCCTCAGTTGGGACATGTCTGTTGTTTATCTCATGACTGAACTGTTTTTGTGGATTATATACAGAGATATACTGCCATTTTCATTATATCATATAAAGGATAGATACTATCAACATGATTTATCAGTCTTGGTATCGATCTGATCATCTTGCTGAAGTAGTGTTTGTCAGCTTTCTCAGTAGTAAACTGATTCTTTTTTATTATTATTAATTATTATTATTATATTATCATTATTATTTTAAGGTTTTCTTATTAGAAGGAAGGAAGTTACTATGTGTATTCCACACGTAAGAGTGGGAAGCTATGCTCATGAACTTGAGGGTGGAATGTCTTCACAAATTGTTTGAAATTATTCTACATGGGCAATTTCTCTTCCTTGTGGATTTGTTTGTTTGTTTCTTTTTCAAAGATGTTTTTTATTTATTTGAGAGAGAGAGTAGAGATAAAGCATGAGCGAGAGGGGAAGAGGGAGAGGGAGAAGCAGGTTCTCTGTTGAACAGGGAGCCTGCCTTGGGACCTGGATCATGATCTGAGCCTAAGGCAGAAGCTTAACTGACAGAGCCACACAGGTGCCACTCTTTCTTTCTTTCTTTCTTTCTTTCTTTCTTTCTTTCTTCTTTCTTTCTTTCTTCTTCCTTCCTTCCTTCCTTCCTTCTTTCTTTTCTTTCTTTCTTTCTTTTTTCTTTCTTTCTTTCTTTCTTTCTTTCTTTCTTTCTTTCTTTTTTCTTTCTTTCTTTCTTTCTTCTTTCTTTCTTTCTTTCTTTCTTTCTTTCTTTCTTTCTTTCTTTCTTCTTTCTGTTCAATACAGCAACATCTGAGGAATTCTTCCCTCAGATGGGAGCTACATACTAACTTCCAAACCTGAGAACCTACCTGAAAGCTCACTCTGGGGAACTTCCCTCTCAGAGATGAGCTGAAACGTGGTCCTTCCCAGTCCACACTGCCTGCAGATACACTTATAAACATCCTCACTAGACATGTTTGTCAGAAGCTCATGGGATGCAAGGGGCAAGCTGCAGGCTTCAAGGTTGTGTCTCCAGGTGCAGTAAAGCGGTATTCATGGAACATCCTGAATTACAATGCTGCCACGTTCTCATGCCCATCAGAACGCAGTTAGTAGAAAGCTGGCCTCCAGGCATGTCTCCTTTGAAATCTGAGCTCAGGGCAGGAGCCTCCCGCATCCTGCCTGCCCGTAGTCGTAGCTGCTAACATCCTTATGTTAGGTGTTCGGAGAGGTTGGAGAAATGCCAGTGGAAGTGTCAGGACTGTACTCATATGTATCTGAGTTCAATAGAGCGATTTCCAATGTCCATGTTCAATTAGAGTGTAGCTCCTGTATACCTCGTCTCGATAAGTGTCTAGCAGACATCGGCCTGCAAAGCAAACACACTTCTGCAAGTTCAACTTATGGCCTGTACCTCCCCCATCCTGACTGCCTGTATGTTCCGCTTCCACAGCATTTCGTTGTATGCGGGACAGTAGCAGAGTGAAAACCACGTGTCTCCCTTGTAAATTTTGTGCGTAGCGGACAGCTGCCATCAAGGCATGCACGCTCCTTTGGATTGAGCTTATGGCTTGTACCTCCCACATGCTGACGGCCTGTACACTTCACTTCCAAAGGATTTCGTCCAATACGGGATGCAAGTTTTGCGAGAGGCAAGTGTCTCTTAGTTTCATCCAGCGACTTCTGAGGAATTCCTCCCTCAGAGGGGTGCTACATACTAACTTCCAAACCTGAGTACCTAGCTGAAAGCTCTCTCTCTGTGGAATTTCCTTCTGCGAGATGAGCTGACATGCGGTCCTTCCCAGTTCCACACTGCCTGCAGATGCAGTTACGAACATCCTCACTAGACATGTTTTCAGAAGCTCATGGGACGCAAGGGCCAGCTGCAGGCTTCAAGGTTGTGTCTCCAGGTGCAGTAAAGCAGTATTCATTGTAAGCGTACCGCCTTACAATGCTGTCACGTTCTCACGGCCATCCGAACGAGCTAGTAGAAAGCTGGCTTCTAGGCATGCTTCCTTCTGAGAGCTGAGCTCATGGAAGGACCCTCCCGTATCCTGCCTGCCCATACACGTACCTGCTAATATGCTTATGTTAGGTGCTGGGAGAGGTCGGTGAAATGCATGTGGAAGTTTCAGGCCTGTACTCCCGATTATCTGAATTGAATACAGCGATTTCAAACGGCCTTCTTCAAAGAGTGTAGCTAGTTTCTAACTCCCATGTCTGAGTGGGTAGCAGACATCTACCTCCCAGGCGTACACACTTTTGAGAGTTGAGCTTATGGCCTGTATTTCCCACATCGTGCCTGCAGGTACACTTCGCTGCTAAAAGGCCTAGGCTCGATGCATGACTGAAGTGTTGTGAGAGATAAGTGGAAAGTCCCGGCACACAAGACTAGTGCCTCCAAGCTCAATCCAGCGACTTCCTAGTAATTCCTTAGACAGGTGCTACATACTAATTTCCATACGTGAGAAGCTAGCTGAACCCCAAGTCCAAAAGAGTCTCTCTTCTGAGAGTTGAGCTCACACCCAGTCCCTCACAGTTCCACACTGCCTGCAGAATGAGTTTTGATCATCTTCACCAGAGACGTTTGTCAGAAGCTTGTGAGACGCAAGTGGAATAATGCAGGCCTGGAAGGTGTCTCCAGGTGCAGTAGAGTGGTAATCTTGGAACCTCCTGAATTAGAATACTGCTACATTCTCACTGCCATAAGAACGCAGCTAGTTGAAAGCTGACTTCTAGGCATGCTTCCTTGTACGAGCTGAGGTCAGGGCAGGACCGTCCCGCATCCTGACTGCCTGTAGACATAGGTCTTAGCATCTTTATGTTAGGTGCTGGAAGAGGTTGTGTGAAAAGCATGTGGAAGTGACAGACCTGACTCACGTATATCTGAGTTAAATGCAGCGATTGCCAACGTCCTTATTTAATTAGAGTGTACCTCGGTTCTACCTCCCATCAATAAGTGTCTAGCAGACATCTTCCTGTAAAGCATACACACTTCTGAGAGTTGAAATTATGCCCTGTACCTCCCACATGCTGACTGCAGATACACTTCGCTCCTATCAGGCCTAGGCTTGAATTGTGACAGAAGGGTTGTGAGAGGTTAGTGGAAGGCGCCGGTCCACACGCCTAGTGTCTCCAAGCCCAATCCAGAGATATGTGAGGAACTGCACTCTACAATTGGTGCTACATAGTAAGTCCCATACATGAGAAGCTAGTGGAACGCAGTGTCCAAAGGGTACTTTCTTCTGAGACTTGAACTCACCTCCAGTCCCTCATAGTTCCACATGGCCTTCAGATGAAATTTCGAACATCCTCACTAAACGTGTTGGTCAGAAGCTCATAGGACAAAAGGAGCTAGCTGCAGGCTTCAATATTGTGTGTCTAGGTGCAGTAGAGCGGTATACATGGAACCTCCTGACTTACAATGTAGCTACATTCTCACGGCCATATGAATGCAGCTAGTGGAAAGGTGCATTTGAGGCATGCTGCTGAGGATCAGAGTCACTCGGTCCAGGTGAGGCCCAGGTGGGGCCAGAGTCACCTGGTACAGAAGAGGCCAAAGTGAGGACAAGAGTCACCGGGTCCAGGTGAGGCCAACCTGCAGGCCATGCAGAGGAACCATGTCCCAATGATGCCCAGGTAGGGACCAGAGTTACCAGGTCCAGATGAGGCCAACCTGCAGGCCATGCAGTGGAACCATGTCCCGATGATGCCCAGGTAGGGACCAGAGTCACCAGGTCCAGATGAGGTCCAGATGGGGAGCATATTCACTAGGTCCAGGTGAGGCCCAGTTGAGGACCAGATTCACCAGGTCTGGTTGAGGCCTAGAGGGGTACCAGAATCACCTGGTCCAGGTGACATCCAGATGGGGACCAGAGTCACCAGGTCAGGGTGAGGCCCAGAGAGTTCCACAGTCATCATGTCCAGGTGAGGTTCAGGTGTGGAACAGAGTAACCAGGTACCAATGATGCCCAGGTGAGACCAGAGTCACCAGATCTGGGTGACGCGCAGATAGGATCAGAGTCACCAGTTCCAGGTGAGGCCAAGAAGGAGTCCACAGCAATCAGGTCCAGGTGGAGAACAAAGTCACCAGGACTGGGTGAGGCCCAGATGGGGACCAGATTCACCAGGTCCAGGTGAGGCCCAGGTGGTGACCAGAGTCCCCAGGTCTGGGTGAGGACCAGGTAAGGACCAGATTCACCAGGTCCAAGAGGCCCACGTAGGGACCTGAGTCACCAGGTATGGGTGAGGCCCAGGTGGCAAACCCACTCACCAGGTCCAGGTGAGGCCAACCTGCAGGCCAGAGTCACCAGATCCAGGTGAGGCCCTGGTGGGGACCGGAGTCACCAGGTAAATGTAAGTCTACAAGAACACCACAGTTACCAGGTCCAGGTGTGGTTCATGTGGGAACGAGAGTCACCAGGTCCAGGTGAGACCCAGGTGGGGACCACAGTCACCAGGTCCAGATTGAGGACTAGGTCGGGGGCCCAGAGTCATCAGGGCCAGGTGAGAACAAAGTGTGGAGCAAAGTTATCATGTCCAGGTGAGGCCCAGTTGGGGAAAAGAGTAACCATGTCCCATTGATGTCAGGTGGGACAAGAGTCACAAGGTCCAGACGAGGCAAGTGAGGAGTAGATTCACCAGGTCCTGTGGAGGCCCAGTTGAGGACCAGTGTTCCCAGCTCTGGGTGAGTCCCAGAGGGGGACCAGAGTCACCCGGTTCTGGTGATATCCAGGTGGGGACCAGAGTCACCACGTCAGGGTGAGGCCCAGAGGGGGACGAGAATCACTAGGTCCAGGTGAGGCCCCGATGTGGAACTGAGAAACCAGGTCCCATGATGCCCATATGAGGACCTGAGTCACCAGGTCCAGGTGAGGTCCCTGTGGGAACCAGTCACCTCATCCAGGTGAAGCCCAGGTGAGACCACAGTCACCAGGTCAGGGTGAGGTCCAGAGGGGGACCAGAGTCACCAGGTCCAGGTGAGGCCCAGGTATATAAGAGAGTAACCAGGTCCCAATGATGCCCAGGTAAGGACCAGAGTCAACAGGTCCAGGTGAGGTCCCTGTGGGAACCAGTCACCTCATCCAGGTGAAGCCCAGGTGAGACCACAGTCACCAGGTCAGGGTGAGGTCCAGAGGGGGACCAGAGTCACCAGGTCCAGGTGAGGCCCAGGTATATAAGAGAGTAACCGGGTCCCAATGATGCCCAGGTAAGGACCAGAGTCAACAGGTCCAGGTGAGGCCCAAATATGGATCAGAGTCATTTTGTTCCAGGTGAGGCCAGATGGAGACCACAGGAACCAGGTCCAGGAGAGCCCCATATGGGAACCAGAGCCACCAGATCCAGGTGAGGTCCAGGTGGGACCACAGTCACAAGGTCCAGGTGAGGCCCAGGTGGCAACAGGATTCACCAAGTCCAGGTGAGGCCCAGGTGGTGACCAGTCACCAGATCCAGGTGAGGACCAGCTAAGGACCAGATTCACCAGGTCCAAGTGAACCCCAAGGGGTGACCAGAGTCACCAGGTAAGGGTGAGGCCCAGAGGGGGAACCAGAGTAACCATTTTAGTTTGAGGCCCAGAATGGGACCAGAGGTCCCTGGTCAAAGTGAGGCCCAGGTGTGGAATAGAGTATCCAGGTCCCAATGATGCCTGGGTGAGGAACACAGTCACTAGGGCCATGCAGGGCCCAGATGGGGATCAGAATCACTAGGTCCTGGTGAGGCATAGAATAAGACCACAGTCACCAGTATCAGGTGAGCCCCTTGTGGGAACAAGAGCCACTCTATCCAGCTGAGTCCCAGGTCCATGTGAGGCCCACGTGAGGACCAGATTCATCAGGTCGAATTGAGGCATAGCTGGGGACAAGAGTCACCAGGTCTGGGTTAGGCCTAGGTGGGGCAAGATTCAGCAGTTCTGAGTTAGGTCAAAGTGGGGATGAGAGACACCAGGTCCAGGTGAGGCCAAACTGAGGACCAGAGTCACCAGATCCAGGTGAGGTCCATGTTGGAAAGAGAGTCACCAGGTCCAGGAGAGGTCCAGGTGGGGACCAGAGTCACCAGATCCAGGTGAAGTCCAGGTGGGGACCAGAGTCAACAGATCCAGGTGAAGCCCAGGTGGGGACCAGAGTCACCAGGTCCAGATGAGGCCCAGGTGAGGACCAGAGTTACCAGGTACACGTGAGGCCCCGGTGGAGATCAGAGGCAACAGGTCCATGTGAGGCCAGCTTGGGGACCATGGTCAACAGGTCTACTTGAGGCCCAGGTGTTGAACACAGTAACCAGGTCCAGGTGAGTCCCCGGTGGTGACAAGAGTCACCACGTCCAGGTGAGGCCCAGGTGGGGACCAGGATCACCGGGTACAGGGGAGGCCCTTGAAAGAACCAGAGTCAACAGTTCGAGGTGAGGTGCAGGTGGCAACCAGGGTCAGCAGGTCCACGTCAGGCCAAAGTGGGGTTCACAGTCACTAGGGCACGGTGAGACCCAGAGTGGGACCAGAGTCACCTGGTCCAGGTGAGGTCCAGTTGTGGAACACAGTCACCGGGTCCCAATTATGCCCAGTTGAGGACCATGGTCAACAGGGCCAGGTGAGGCCCAGATGGGGATCGGAGTCACCAAATCCAGGTGAAGCCCAGGTGGGGACCACAGTCACCAGATCCAGGGTAGTCTCAGGTGCAGACCAGAATCACCAGGTCCAGGTGAGGTGCAGGTGGCAACCACACTCACCAGGTCCCAGTGAGGCCCTGGTGGGAACCAGAGTCACGAGGTACATGAGAAGCTAGAAACACTGCAGACACCAGGTCCACATGATGTCCATGTGGGAACGAAAATCACCAGTTACAGTTGAGGACCAGTTGGGGATCCGACTCACCAGGTCCAGGTGAGACCCAGGTGGGAACCAGTGTCACCATGTCCAGGTGTGGCCCAGGTGAAGACCAGAGTTAATAGGTCCAGCTGGGTCACTGTTAGTGAACAGTGTAACCATATCCTGATGCTACCCAGGTGGGTACCAGAGACACCAGGTCCTGGTGAGGCCCAGGTGGGACCAGAGACATGAGGTCCAGGTGAGGTCCCGATGGGAACCACAGTCACCAGGTCAGGTGAGGCCATGCTGAGGATCAGAGTCACCAGTTCCAGGTGAGGCCCAGGTGGAGCCAGAGTCACCTGGTACAGAAGAGGCCAAAGTCAGGACCAGAGTTACCAGGATCAGGTCAGTCCCAGTGGGGAATAGAGTAACCATCTCCCGATGATGCCCAGGTAGAACCAGAGTCACCAGGTCCAGATGAGGCGCAGGTGGGGAGCATATTCACAAGGTTCCGGTGAGGCCCAGTTGAGGACCAGAGACACCAGGTCTAGTTGAGGCCTAGAGGGGTACCAGATTCACCTGGTCCAGGTGACATCCAGATGGGGACCAGAGTCACCAGGTCAGGGTGAGGGCCAGAGGGGATCCAGAGTCATCATGTCCAGGTGAGGCTCAGGTGTGGAACAGAGTATCCAGGTCATAATGGTCCACAGGTGAGGACCAGAGTCACCAGATCTGGGTGAGGCCCAGTTAGGATCAGAGTCACCAGTTCCAGGTGAGGCCAAGAAGGAGTCCACAGCAATCAGGTCCAGGTGGGGAACAAAGTCACCAGGACTGGATGAGGCCCAGATGGGGACCAGATTCACCAGGTCCAGGTGAGACCCAGGTGGTGACCAGAGTTACCAGTTCTGGGTGAGGACCAGGTAAGGACCAGATTCACCAGGTCCAAGTGAGGCCCACGTGGGGACCTGTGTCACCAGGTATGGGTGAGGCCCAGGTGGCAACCCCACTCATCAGGTCCAGGTGAGGCCAACCTGCAGGCCAGAGTCACCAGATCCAGGTGAGGCCCTGGTGGGGACTGGAGTCACCAGGTAAATGTGAGTCTACAAGAACACCACAGTCACCGGGTCCAGGTGTGGGTCATGTGGGAACGAGAGTCACCAGGTCCTGGTGAGACCCAGGTGGGGACCACAGTCACCAAGTCCAGATTGAGGCCTAGGTGGGGCCCAGAGTCATCAGGGCCAGGTGAGGCCAAAGTGTGGAGCTAAGATATCAGGTCCAGTTGAGTCCCAGGTGAGGACCAGTCACCTCGTCCAGGTGAAGCCCACAAGAGTAGTGCCTCCAAGCTCAATCCCGCGACATCCTAGTAATTCCTGTCTTAGACTGGTGCTACATACTAAGTTCCATACTAGCTAATTGAACCCTACATCCAACGGCAACTTACATTCGAGAGTTGGGCTCACACGCATTCCTTCACAGTTCCACACTGCCTGCAGAATGTGTTGCCAACGTCTTCACCAGAGAAGCTTGTCAGAAGCTTGTGAGACGCAAGTGGAATAATGCAGGCCTGGAAGGTGTCTCCAGGTGGAGTAGAGTGGTACGCTTGGAACCTCCTGAGTTAGAATACTGCTGCGTTCTCAGGGCCAGAACTTCGAAAGGACGTCGTTTGATACGGGACACAAGTTTTGTGAGAGGCAAGTGTCTCCTAGCCCAATCCAACTTCTGAGTAATTCCTCCCTCAGAAGGGAGCTACATACGAACTTCCAAACCTGAGTACCTCGGTGAAAGCTGTCTCTCTGGGGAACTTCCTTCTGCGAGGTGAGCTGACACGCGGTCCTTCCCAGTTCCATACTGCCTGCAGATGCAGTTACGAACATCCTCACAAGACATGTTTGTCAGAAGCTCATGGGACGCAAGGGGCAAGCTGCAGGCTTCAACGGTTGTGTCTCCAGGTGCAGTAGAGTTTTGTTCATGGAACGACCTGACTTCCAACGCTGTAAAGTTTGAGTTAGGTTATGGGTTAGGGTTAGGGTTAGGGTCCTGTTTAAGCTTAGGGTTAGGGTTAGGGTTAGGGTTAGGGTTAGGGTTAGGGTTAAGGTTCAGGTTAGGGTTAGGGGTAGGCTACGGGTTAGGATTAGGGTTAGGGTACGGGTTAGGTTACGGGTTAGGTTACGGGTTAGGGTACGGGTTAGGGATCGGTTTAGGTTTACGGTTAGGGTTAGGGTACGGGTTAGGGTTAAAGTTAGGGTACTGTTTAGGATTAGGGTTAGGGTTTGGTTACGAGTTAGGGTTAGGGATAGGGTAAGGGATAAGGTTAGGATTAGGTTAGGGTTAAGGTTAGGATTAGGGATTGGGTTTCGTTAGGTTTAGGGTTGGGGTAAGATTAGGGTTAGGGTATGGGTTAGAGTTTGGGTTAGGGTACGGGTGAGGCTTAGGGTAAGCATTAGGGTACGGGTTAGGATTAGGGTACAGGTTAAGGTTAGGTTTAGGGTTAGGTTTAGGGTTAGTGTATGGGATAGGGTTAGGTTTAGGGTACTGTTCAGCGTTAGGGTTAGAGTTAGGGTTAGGTTACAGGTTAGGGTATGGTTAGGGTTAGAGTACGGGTTAGGGTTAGAGTTAGAGTTTGGGTTATGTTTAGGGTTTGGGTTAGGGTTAGGCTACGGATTAGGGTTAGTGTTAGGGTTATGATTAGGGTTCGTTTTAGGCTTAGGTTAGGGTACAGATTAGGGTTAGGGTACGGGTTAGGGTTAGGGTGAGGGTACGGTTTAGAGATATGGTATGGATTATGGTACGGGTTAAGGTATGGGTTAGTGTACTGGTTATGGTTAGGGTTTGGGTTAGGTTTAGGGTTAGGGTTAGGGTACAAGATAGGGTTAGGTTTACGGTGTTAGGGTTTGGGTTAGGGTACAGGTTAGGGTTAGGGTTAGGGTAGGTTATGGTTAGGCTTAGTGTTAGGGTTAGGTTTCGGTTAGGGTTAGGGTTATGGGTCGGGTTAGTGTTTAGGGTTAGGGCTAGGGTTAGGGTACTGTTTAGGGTTAGGTATAGTGTTAGGTTTAGGTTACAGGTTAGGGTTAGCTTATGGGTTAGGGTTCGGGTTAGGGTATGGGATACGTTTTGGGTTAGGGTTAGGGAACGGGTTAGGGTTAGGGCTGGGGTTATGGTTAGGCTTAGGGTACGGGTTCAGGTTAGGGTTAGGGGTAGGGTATAGGTTTATTTATGGGTTAGGGTATGGGTACGGTTTCGGGTTAGTGTACGGGTTAGTGTTAGGGTTTGGTTTAGGGAATGGGATAGGATTAGGGTTTGGGTACGGGTTAGGGTACAGGTTAGGGTACAGGTTACGTTACGGTTTAGGGTTAGGGTACAGGTTAGAGTTAGGGTTCAGGTTAGGGTTAGGGTTAGGTTTAGGGTACGGGTTAGGTTTAGGGTCACGGTATGGGTTAGGGTACGGATTAGGGTTAGGGTTAGGGTATGGCTTAGGGTTAGGTTTAGGTTTAGGGTTAGGGTTAAGGTACATGTTAGGGTTAGGGTTAGGGCACTGTTTAGGGTTAGGGTTAGGGTTAGGTTTAGTTTATGGGTTAGGGTTAGAGTTAGGGTTAGTTTATGTGTTAGGGATACAGTTAGGGTGAGGGTTACGGTTAGGTTAGGTTTAGGGTTAGGTTTAGAGATAGGGTTAGGGTTATGGTTAGAGTTAGCGTTTGGTTTAGGGGTAGTTTTAGTGTTATGGTACGGGTTATGTTTAGGGTTAAGGTAGGGTAGGGTATAGGGTTAGGTTACGGGTTAGGGTTAATTTTAGGGTTAGGTTTAGGGTATGGGTTAGGGTTAGTGTTAGGGTACCATTAGGGTTAGTGTACGTGTTAGCGTTAGGGTTGGGGTTAGCGTAAGGGTTAGGGAACGGTTTAGGATTAGGGTTAGGTTATTGTTTGGGTTAGGGTCAGGGTTAGATTTAGGTTACGTGTTAGGGTTAGGGTATGGGTTATTGTTACGATACGGGTTAGGGTTCGTGTACGGGTTAAGGTTGGGGTTAGGGTATGGTTCAGGGTTAGGGTATGGGTAATGGTTAGGGTACGGGTTACGGTTAGTGTTCGGTTAGGGTTAGGGTACGGGTTAGGGTATGGGTTAGGGTTAGGTTTAGGGTTAAGTGTTGAGTTTAAGGGTTACGGAGAGCATTAGAGGTTAGGGTTAGGGGTTAGGGGTTAGGGTTAGGGGTAGTGTTAACGTTAGGGTTAGGGTTAAGGTTTGGGGTTACTGTTAGGGTTTGGGGTTAGGGTTAGGGTTTGGGTTATGGTTAGGGTTAAGGGTAGGGTTAAGGGTTAGGGTTAGGGTTAGTGGTTACGGGTTTTGGTTAGGGTTAGGGGTTAGGTTTTGGGTTAGGGTTAGGGTTCGGGTTAAGGGTTAGGGTTAAGGGTTAGGGTTAGGGGTAGGGTTAGGGGTTAGCGGTTAGGGGGTAGGGCTAGGGTTAGTGGTTAGGTGTTAGGGTTAGTGTTAGTGTTAGGGTTAAGGTTAGGGGTTAAGGTTAGGGTTAGTGTTTAGGGTTGGGTTTGGGTTAGTGTTAGGATTAGGGTTAGGGTTAGGGTTAAGGTTTAGGGTTAAAGGTTAGGGTTAGGTTTAGGGTTAGTGGTTAGGGGTTCAGGTTAGGGTTAGGGGTAGGGGTAGGGGTTAATGTTAGGGTTAGGGGTTAGGGTTAGGTTTTGGTTTAGGGTTAGGGTTAGCGGTTAGGGTTAGGGTTAGGGTTAGGGGTTAGGGTTAGGGTTATGGTTAGGTATGTGTTAGTGTTAGGGTTAGGATACGGGTTAGGGTACGGGGTAGTGTTAGAGTACTGGTTAGGTTATTTTTAGGGGATGGGTTAGTGTATGGGTTAGGGGACGGTCTTAGGGTTAGGGTAAGGGTTAGGGTCTGGGTTAAAGTTGGGGTACAGCTTAGTGTTAGTGTACCTGTTAGGGTTAGGGTACGGGTTTAGTTAGGGTACGGGTTAAGTTTAGGGTTAGTGTTCGGGGTAGGGTTTGGGTTAGGGGTTAGGGTTAGGGTTAGCCTTACGGTTAGGGTTAGGGTTAGGGTTAGTTGTTAGGGTTAAGGCTTAGGGTTAGGATAGGTTTAGTGTTAGGGGTTAGGGTTTAAGGTTAGGGATTCGATTCGATTCAATTTTTTCGATTCGAATCGATTCGATTCAATTCTTTCAATTCGATTCTTATCGATTTGATTCTTTTCGATTAGATAGATTCTTTTCTATTCGATTCATTTTTATTCGATTCGATTCTTTTCGATTCGATTTGATTCGAGTCTTTTTGATTCGATTCGTTTCAATTCAATTCTTTTCAGTTCGATTCGATTCAAATCTTTTTGATGCGATTCAATTCGATTCTTTACGATTCGATTCGAATTTTTTCCTTTCGACTCGATTTTTTACGATTCGATTTGATTCTTATCCATTCGATTTGATTCGATTCTTTTCGATACGATTCGATTCTATTCTTTTCGATTTGATTCTCTTCGATTCAATTCGATTTGATTCTTTTCGATTCGATTCGATTTTTTCGATTCGATTCCTTTTGATTCCATTCAATTCGATTAAAATCTTTCGTTTTGATTTGATTCTTTTTGATTCGGTTCGATTTTTTTCGATTCGATTTGATTCTTTTCGGTTTGATTCAATTCGATTCGAATGTTTTCGAATCAATTCTATTCTTTTCAATTCGATTCTATTCTTTTCGATTCGATTCTTTTCGATTCGATTTGATTCTTTTCGATTCGATTCGATTCAATTCTGTTCGATTTGATTCGATTTAATTCGATTCGATACTTTTCGATTCGATTCGATTATTTTCGATTTGATCGCTTCTTTTCAATTCGATTCGATTCGATTTGATTCGATTCTTATTGATTCGATTCGATTATTTTGATTCAATTCGATGCTATTTGAATATTTTCGATTCGATTCGATTGCATTAGATTCGATTATTTTTTATTCAATTCGACTCGATAATTTTTTATTTGATTCGATTCATTTCGGTTCGATTCGATTATTTTCGATTCATTTGAATTCAATTTGATTATTTTCGATTCGACTTGATTGGATTCGATTCGATTATTTTCGACTTGATCCGATTATTTTTGATTCGATTGATTCTTTTTGTTTCGATTCGATTCTTTTCGATTCGATTCGATTCGATTCGATTATTTTCGATTCAATTCGGTTCGATTCGATTATTTTCAACTCAATTCGATCGATTCGGTTCAATTATTTTCGATTCGATTCGATTCGATTCGATTATTTTCGATTCAATTCGGTTCGATTCGATTATTTTCAACTCCATTCGATCGATTCGGTTCAATTATTTTCGATTCAATTCAATTCGATTATTTTCGATTCAATTCAATGCGAATCGATTATTTTCTATTAGATTCGATTCAATTATCTTCGATTTGATTTGATTCGATTACTTTCAATTCGATTCAATTTGATTATTTTCATTTCGATTCGATTCTATTATTTTCGATTCGATTCGTTTCGTATCGATTCGAATCATTTTGATTCAATTCGATTATTTTCGATTTGAATCGATTCTTTTCTTTTCGATTCGATTCTTTTCTATTTGGTTTGATATTTTCGATTCGAATCGACTCGAATCTTTTTGATTCAAGTATATAAGATTCAATCTGATTCTTTTCGATTCAATTTGAATCGATTCGATATGATTCTTTTTGATTTGATTCGATTCATTTTGATTCGACTCGATTCTTTTCTATTCAATTCTTTTTGATTCAATTAAATACGATTCTATTCTTTTCGATTCGATTTGATTTGATTCTTTTTGATTCGATACGATTCGATTTGATTCTTTTCAATTTGATTCGATTCAATTCGATACTTTTCAATTCGATCATTTCGATCGATTCGATTCTTTTCATTTTGATTCGATTCTTTTCGATTCGATTCAATTCTTTTCAATTTGATTCGATTCGATCTTTTCGTTTCGATTTGATTCTTTTCTATTTTATTTGATTCGATTCATTTCAATTAGATTCGATACTGTTCGATTCGATTCTTTTCGATTCAAGTCGATTGGAATCAATTCGATTCTTTCGATTCTATTTGATTCGATTCGATACGATTCTTTTCGATTCGATTCTTTTTGGTCTGTCGATTCGATTTTTTTCGATTCAGTTCGATTCGATTCTTTTTTATTCGATTTGATTCTTTTCAATTTGATATGATTCGATTCGTTTCAATTTTTTTCGATTCGTGTCGATTCGAATCTATTCGATTCTTTTCTATTCAATTCGATTCGATTCTTTTTGATTCAATTCGATTCGATTCGATTCCATTTGATTCGATTCTTTTCGATTCGATACGATTCAATTCGATTCTTTTTGATTCGATTTTTTCGATTCGATTCTTTTCAATTCGATTCAATTCTTTTATTTTTTTATTTATTTCTGATAGTCACAGAGAGAGAGAGAGGCAGAGACATAGGCAGAGGGAGAAACAGGCTCCATGCACGGGGAGCCTGATGTGGGATTCGATCCCGGATTTCCAGGATCGCGCCCTGGGCCAAAGGCAGGCGCCAAACTGCTGGGCCACCCAGGTATCCCCGATTCGATTCTTTTAAATTTGATTCTTTTCGATTCGATTTGCTTCGCCTCTTGTCGTTTCGATTCGATTATTTTGATTCAATTCGATTCGACTCTTTTCGTTTCGATTATATTCGATTCAATTTGATTCGATACGATTCGATTCTTTTCGATTCGATACCATTCGATTCGATTCTTCTCGAATCGATTCAATTCGATTCTTTTCGATTCGATTTGATTCTTTTCGATTAAATGCGATTCGATTCGAAACTCTTCGATTCAATTGTTTTCGATTCGATTGGATTCGTTTGTTTTCGATTCGATTTGATTCAATTCTTTTCGATTAGATTTGATTCTTTTCAATTCGATTCGATTTTTTCTATGCGATTCTTTTTTATTTGATTTATTTCGATTATTTCCTATTCGATTCGATTCTTTTTGATTCGATTCGATTCTTTTTGATTCGTTTAGAATTGATTAGATCCTTTTCGATATAATTCGATTCGATTTTTTTGATTCGATACGATTTTTTTCTTTTCGATATGATAGTTTTCAATTAGTTTCTTTTTGATTCTATTCGATTCGATTCTTTTGGTTTCGATTTGATTTGATTCGAATCTTTCGATTCGAGTCTTTTCAATTCGAATTCCTTTCTTTTAAAATCAATTCGATTCAATTCTTTTCGATTCGATTCACTTCGATTCATTTTTTCTGAAACAATTCGATTCTTTTTGATTCCATTCTTTTCGATTAGATTCATTTGGATTCGAAACTTTTCGATTCGATTAGATTCGATTCTAATGAATCGATTCGATTCGATTCTTTTTGATTCGTTTCTTTTTGATTCCATTCGAATCTTTTTGGTTCGATTAGATTCTTTTCGATTCAATTCGATTCGAATGGAAACTCTTCGATTGAATTATTTTCAATTCGATTCTTTTTGATTCGATTCGATTCGATCCTTTTCGATTCGATTCAATTCATTTCTTTTCGATTCGAATTTTTCTATTCAATTCCTTTTTATTTGATTTGTTTCAAATATTTTCGATTCGATACGATTCTTTTCAATTCGATGCGATTCGATCCTTTCGGATTCGATTCGATTCAATTCCATTTTTTTCGTATCGATACGATAGTTTCCGATTCTTTTCGATTCTATTCGATGGGATTCTATTTGTTTCGATTCCATTTGCATGTGGAAGTATCAGGCTTGTACTCAACATTATCAGAGTTGAATATAGCGATTTCAAACGGCCTTCTTCAATCAGAGTGTAGCTAGTTTCTAACTCCAATGTACGAGTGGGTAGCAGACATCAGCCTCCCAGGCGTACACACTTTTGAGAGTTGAGCTTATGGCCTGTACTTCCCACATCCTCCTCCAGGTACACTGCGCTGGTAACAGGCCTAGGCTCGATGCATGACTGAAGTGTGAGAGATAAGACGAAAGTCCCGGCACACAAGAATAGGGCCTCGAAGCTCAATCCTGCGATTTCCTAGTAATTCATGTCTTAGGTGCTACATACTAAGTTCCATACGTGAGAGCTAGCTGAACCCCAAGTCCAAAAGCATCTCTCTTCCAAGAGTTGAGTTCACACCAAAACCCTCACAGTTCCACATTGCCTGCAGAATGAGTTTTGAACATCTTCACCAGAGACGTTTGTCAGAAGCTTGTGAGAAGCAAGTGGAATAATGCAGGCCTGGAAGGTGTCTGCAAGTGCAGTAGAGTGGTATTCTTCGAACTTCCTGAGTTAGAAGACTGCTATGATCTTATGGCCATTAGAACGCAGCCAGTTGAAAGCTGGCTTCTAGGCATGCTCTCTTGTGAGAGTTGAGCTCTGGGCAGGACCCTCCCGCATCCTGCCTGCCCATACTCATACCTGCTAACATCCTTAAGTGAGATGATGGGAGAGGTTGGAGAAATGCAAGTGGAAGCGCCAGGACTGTACTCATATCCATCTGACTTCAATACAGCGATTGCCAACGTCCTTGTTCAATTACAGTGTAGCTTGGGTATACCTCGCTTCGATAAGTGTTTAGCAGACATCAGCCTACAAAGCATACACATTGCTGAGAGTTGAGCTTATGGCATGTACCTCCCCAATCCTGACTGCCTGAAAGTTCGGCTTCCACAGCATTTCGTTGTATACGGGAGAGAAGCGGAGTATAAACCAAGTGTCTCCCTTGTCAATATCGCGCCTAGCGGACAGCTGCCTACTAGGCATGCACACTCCTTTGGCTTGAGCTTACCTTCCACATGCTGACTGCCTGTACACTTCACTTCCAAAGGATTTCGTTTGATACGGGATGCAATTTTTGCAAGAGCCAAGTGTCTCTTAGTTCAATCCAGCGACTTCTGAGGAATTCCTCCCTAAGACGGGAGCTACATACTAACTTCCAACCTGAGAACGTAGCTGAAAGCTCTCTTGGGGAACTTCCCGCTCGGAGATAAGCTGAAACATGGTCCTTCCCAGTTCCACACTGCCTGCAGATACAGTTACGAACATCCTCACTAGACATGTTTGTCAGAAGCTCATGGGATGCAAGGGCCAGCGGCAGGCTTCAATGGTTTTGTCTCCAGGTGCAGTAGAGTGGTAGTCATGGAACGTCCCACCTTACAATGCTGCTACATTCTCACGGCCATCAGAACGAGCTAGTAGAAAGCTGGCTTCTAGGCATGCTTCCTTCTGAGGCTGAGTTCAGGGCAAGACCATCTTGCATCCTGCCTGCCCGTAGACGTAACTGCTAATATCCTTATGTTAGGTGCTGGGAGAGGGTGGCGAAATGCATGTGAAAGAGTCAGGCCTGTACTCACGATTATCTGAGTTGAATACAGCAATTTCAAACAGCCTTCTTCAAAGAGTGTAGCTAGTTTCTAACTCCCATGAATGAGTGGGTAGCAGACATCTGCCTCCCAGGCTACACACTTTTGAGAGTTGAGCTTATGGCCTGTACTTCCCACATCCTGCCTGCAGGTACATTTCGCTGCAAACAGGCCTAGGCTCGATGCGTGACTGAAGTGCTGTGAGAGGTAAGTGGAAAGTCTCGGCACACAAGACTAGTGCCTCCAAGCTCAATCCAGCGATTCCCAGTAATTCCTGTCTTAGACAGGTGCTACATACTAAATTCCATACGAGAGAAGCTAGCTGAACCCCGAGTCCAAAAGCATCTCTGTTTTGAGAGTTGAGCTCACACCCAGTCCCTCACAGTTCCACACTGCCTGCAGAATGAGTTTTCAAAATCTTCACCTGAGACGTTTGTCAGAAGCTTGTGAGACACAAGTGGAATAAGGCAGGCCTGGAAGGTGTCTCCAGGTGCAGTAGAGTGGTATTCTTCGAACCTCCTGAGTTAGAAGACTGCTTTAGTCTCACAGCCATTAGAACGCAGCTGGTTGAAAGCTGGCTTCTAGGCATGCTCTCTTGTGAGAGCGGAGCTCAGGGCAAGACTCTCCCCCATCCTGCCTGCCCATAGTCATAGCTGCTAACATCCTTAAGTGAGGTGCTGGGAGAGGTTGGAGAAATGCGAGTGGAAGTGTCAGGACTCTACTCACGTGTATCTGAGTTCAATACAGCGATTGCCAATGTCCTTGTTCAATTAGAGTGCAGCTGGGGTATACCTCGCCTCAATAAGTGTCTGGCAGACATCAGCCTGCAAAGCATACACACTTCTGAGAGTTGAGCTTATGGTCTCTACCTCCTCCATCCTGACTGCCTGTACGTTTCGCTTCCACAGCATTTCGTTGTATGCGGGAGAGTAGCAGAGTGAGAACCAAGTGTCTGCCTTGTCAATTTTGCGCCTAGAGGACAGCTGCCTCCAAGGCATGACCACTCCAATGGATTGAGCTTAGGACTTGAACCTCCACATGCTCACCGCCTGTATGCTTCGCTTCCAAAGGATTTCTTTCAATACGGGACACAAGTTTTGCAAGACGCAAATGTGTCTTAGTTCAAACCACAACTTACGAGGAATTCCCCCTCAGATGGGAGCTACATACTAACTTCCAAACATGAATACCTAGCTGAAAGCTCTCTCTCTGCGGAATATCCCTCTCAGAGATGAGCTGAAACAGTCCTTCCCAGTTTCTCACTGCCTGCAGATACAGTTACAAACATCCTCACTAGACATGTTTGTTAGAAGCTTATGGGACACAAGGGGCAAGCTGCAGGCTTCAAGTTTGTGTCCTCAGGTGCAGTAAAGTGGTATTCATTGAACATCCAGAATTACAATGATGCCACTTTCCCATGGCCATCAGAACGCAGTTAGTAGAAAGCTGGCTTCGGGGCATGCCTCGTTTTGAAAGCTGAGCTCAGGGCAGGACCCTCCCGCATCCTGCCTGCTCGTAGTCATAGCTGCTAACATCCTTATGTTAGGTGCTGTGAGAGGTTAGAGAAATGCAAGTGGAAGTGTCAGGGGTGTACTCACGTGCCTCTGACTTCAATACAGCGATTGCCACATCCTTGTTCAATTAGAGTGTAACTCGTGTATACCTCGCCTCGATATGTGTCTAGCAGACATCAGCCTGCAAAGCATACACACTTCTGAGAGTTGAGCTTATGGCCTGTACGTTCTGCTTCCACAGCATTTCGTTGTATCGGGAGAGTAGCAGAGTGAGAACCAAGTGTCTGCCTTGTCAATTTTGCGCCTAGCCGACAGCTGCCTGCAAGGCATGCACACTCCTTTGGATTGAGCTTAGGAATTGAATCTCCCACATGCTGACTGCCTGTACGCCTCGCTTCCAAACGATTTCATTCGATACGGGACCCAAGTTTTGCGAGAGGCAAATGTGTCTTAGTTCAATCCAGCAACTTCTGAAGAATTGCTCCCTCAGATGGGAGCTACATACTAACTTCCAAACCTGAAACCTAGCTGAAAGCTCTCTCTCTGGGGAATTTCCTTCTGGGAGAAGAACTGACACGCCATTCTTCCCACTTCCACACTGCCTACAGATGCAGTTATGTACATCCTCACTAGACATGTTTTCAGAAGCTCACGGGACACAAGGGCCAGCTGCAGGCTTCAATGGTTGTGTCTCCAGATGCATTAGAGCGGTATTCATTGTAAGCGTACCACCTTACAATGCTGCTACATTCACAAAGCCATCAAAAGGAGCTAGTAGATAGCTGGTTTTTAGGCATGCTTCCTTTTGAGAGCTAAGATCAGGTCAGGACCCTCCCTCATCCTGCCTGCCTATAGACGTAACTGCTAATATGCTTATGTTAGGTGCCGCATGCTAACTGCCTGTAGACATAGGTCCTAGCATCCTTATGTTAGGTACTGGAAGGGGTTGTGTGAAAAGCCTGTGGAAGTGACAGGCCTGTACTCTCGTGTATCTGAGTTCAGTACAGCGATTGCCAACGTCCTTGTTCAATTCGAGTGTAGCTCAGTTCTAGCTCCCCTGTATAAGTGTCTAGCAGACATCGGCCTGCAAAGCATACACACTTCTGAGAGTTGAGCTCATGGCCTTTACCTCGGCCATCCTGACTGCCTGTTGGTCTGCTTCCACAGCATTTCGTTGTATGCAGGACAGTAGCGAAGTGAGAACCAAGTGTCTGCCTTGTCAATTTCGCGCCTAGCAGACGGCTGCCTCCAAGGCATGCACATTCCTTTGGATTGAGCTTTTGGCTTGTACCTCCCACACGCTGACTGCCTGTACGCTTTGCTTCCAAAGGATTTGGTTCGATACAGGATGCAAGCTTTGTGAGTGGCAAGTGTCTCTTAGCTCAATCCAGAACTTCTGAGGAATTCCTCTCTCAGAAGGGAGCTACTAACTAACTTCGAAACCTGAGTAACTCCTTGAAAGCTGTCTCTCTGGGGAATTTCCTTCTGCGGGGTGAGGTGACACGCCATCCTTCCCAGTTCCACAATGCCTGCACATGGAGTTACGAATATCCTCACTAGACATGTTTGTCAGAAGTTCGTGGGACGCAAGGGGCAAGCTGAAGGCTGCAATGCTTGCGTCTCCAGGTGCGGAAGAGCGGTATTGTCAGAACGTCCTGCGTTACAATGCTGCTACGTTCTCACGGCCATAGCAACTCAGCTAGTGGAAATCTAGCTTGCAGGCATGCTTCCTTTTGAGAGCAGAGCTCAGGGCAGGACCCTTCCGCATCCTGACTCAGTCTAGACATAGCTGCTAACATCCTTATATTAGTGGCTGAGAGAGGTTGGGGGAAAAGCATGTGTAAGCATTGGGCCTGAACTCCCGTGTATCTGAGTTGAATACAGCGATTTCCAACATCCTTCTTCAATAGGAGTGTAGCTAGGTTCCAACTCCCATGTCCGAGTGGGTAGCAGACATCTGCCTCCCATGCATACACACTTCTGAGATATGAGCTTATGGCCTGTAACCCTACATCCTGCCTGCAGCTACCTTTCGCTTCCAAAAGGCCTAGGCTCGCTGCTTGACGCAAGTGTTGGGAGAGGTAACTGGAATCTCCCGGCACACAAGACGAGTGCCTCCAAGCTCAATCAAGCGATTTCCTAGTAATTCCTGGGGTAGACTGGTGCTACATACTAAGTTCCATACGTGAGTAGGTAGTTGAACGCCTTGTCCAAAAACATCTTCCTTCTGAGAGTTGAGCTCACCCTCAGTCCCTCACAGTTCCACACTGCCTGCAGAGTGAGTTTCGAACGTCTTCACCAGAGACGTTTGCCAGAGGCCTCTGAGACGCAAGTTAACAATGCAGACCTGGAGGGTATCTCCAGGTGCAGTAGAGTGGTAATCTGGGAACCTCCTGTCTCAGAATACTGCTACCTTGTCCCTGCCATAAGAATGCAGCTAGTTGACAGCTGGCTTCAAGGCATGCTTCCCTGTGAGAGCTAAGGACAGGGCACAACCCTCCCGCATCCTGCTTGACTGTAGAAGGAGCTGCTAAAGTCCTCATGTTAGTGGCAGGGAAAGGTTGTGAGAAAAGCATGTGGAATCGTTGTGCCTGAACCCACGTGTATCTGAGTTGAATACAGCGATTTCCAAAGTCCTTCTTCATCAGAGTGTAGCTAGGTTCCCACTCGCATGTACGAGTGGGTAGCAGACATCTGCCTCCCATGCATACCCACTTCTGAGAGTTGAGCTTATGGTCTGTAACCCTACCTCCTGCCTGCAGCTACCTTTCGCTTCCAAAAGCCCTAGGCTCGCTGCTTCACCAAAGTGTTGGGAGAGGTAACTGGAATCTCCCGGCACAAAAGACTATTGCCTCCAAGCTCAATCCAGCGATTTCCCAGTAATTCCTGGGGTAGACTGGTGCTACATACTAAGTTCCATATGTGAGAAGGTAGCTGAACGCCTTGTCCAAAATCATCTTACTGCTGAGAGTTGAGCTCACCCTCAGTCCCTCACAGTTCCACACTGCCTGCAGAGTGAGTTTCCCACGTCTTCACCAGAGACTTTGCCAGAGGCTTCTGAGACGCAAGTTAACAATGCACACCTGGACGGTCTCTCCAGGTGCAGTAGAGTGGTAATCTGGGAACCTCCTTACTCAGAATACTGCTACCTTCACACTGTCATAAGAATGCAGCTAGTTGAGAGCTGGCTTCTAGGCATGCTTCCATGTGAGTGCTGAGGTCAGGGCAGAACCCTGCCACATCCTGCCTGACTGTAGACGTAGCTGCTAACATCCTTATGTTAGTTGCTGGGCGAGGTTGGGGGAATAGCATGTATAAGAATTGAGCCTGAACTCACGTGTAGCTGAGTTGAATACAGCGTTTTCAAACGGCCATCTTCAATCAGAGTGTAGCTAGACCCTACTCCCATGTACTAGTGGGTAGCAGACATCTGCCTCACATGCTTACTTCTGAGAGTTGAGCTTATGGCCTGTACTTCCATATCCTGCCTGCAGGTACCCTTGGCTTCTAAAAGGCCTAGACCCGCTGCGTGACGGCAGTGTTGGTAGAGGTAATTGGAGTCTCCAGGCACACAAGACTAGTGCCTCCAAGCTCAATCCAGCGATTTCCTAGAATTCCTGTGGTAGACTGGTGCTACATACTAAGTTCCATATATATGAGAATGTAGCTAACGCCTTGTCCAAAAGCATCTTACTTCTGAGAGTTGAGCTCATCCTCAGGCCCTCAGAGTTCCACACTGCCTGCAGAGTGAGTTTCGCACGTCTTCACCAGAGACGTTTGTCAAAGTCTTGTGAGACGCAACTTAACAATGCAGACCTGGACGGTATCTCCAGGTGCAGTACAGTGGTAATCTTGGAACCTCCTGACTCAGAATACCTGCCTGCAGCTACCTTTCGCTTCCAAAAATCCTAGGCTCGCTGCTTCACCGAAGTGTTGGGAGAGGTAACTGGAATCTCCCGGCACACAAGACGAGTGCCTCCAAGCTCAATCCAGCGATTTCCCAGTAATTCCTGGGGTAGACTGGTGCTACATACTAAGTTCCATATGTGAGAAGGTAGTTGAACGCCTTGTCCAAAATCATCTTACTGCTGAGAGTTGAGCTCAACCTCAGTACCTCACAGTTCCACACTGCCTGCAGAGTGAGTTTCGCACGTCTTCACCAGAGACGTTTGCCAGAGGCTTCTGAGACGCAAGTTAACAATGCAGACCTGGAGGGTATCTCCAGGTGCAGTAGAGGGGTAATCTGGGAACCTCCTGTCTCAGAATACTGCTACCTTCACCCTGCCATAAGAATGCAGCTAGTTGACAGCTGGCTTCAAGGCATGCTTCCCTGTGAGAGCTAAGGACAGGGCACAACCCTCCCACATCCTGCTTGACTGTAGAAGGAGCTGCTAACGTCCTCATGTTAGGGCAGGGAAAGTTTGTGAGAAAAGCATGTGGAATCGTTGTGCCTGAACCAACGTGTATCTGAGGTGAATACAGCGATTTCCAAAGTCCTTCTTCATCAGAGTGTAGCTAGGTTCCCACTCGCATGTACGAGTGGGTACCAGACATCTGCCTCCATGCATACCCACTTCTGAGAGTTGAGCTTATGGCCTTTAACCCTACCTCCTGCCTGCCGCTACCTTTCGCTTCCAAAAGGCCTAGGCTCGCTGCTTGACGCAAGTGTTGGGAGACGTAACTGGAATCTCCCGGCACACAAGACTTGTGCCTCCAAGCTCAATCCAGCGATTTCCCAGTAATTCCTGGGGTAGACTGGTGCTACATACTAAGTTCCATACGTGAGTAGGTAGTTGAACGCCTTGTCCAAAATCATCTTACTGCTGAGAGTTGAGCTCACCCTCAGTCCCTCACAGTTCCACACTGCCTGCAGAGTGAGTTTCCCACGTCTTCAACAGAGACGTTTGCCAGAGGCTTTTGTGACGCAAGTTAACAATGCAGACCTGGAGGGTATCTCCAGGTGCAGTAGAGTGGTAATGTGGGAACCTCCTTACTCAGAATACTGCTACCTTCACTCTGTCATAAGAATGCAGCTAATTGAGAGCTGGCTTCTAGGCATGCTTCCCTGTGAGAGCTGAAGACAGGGCAGAACCCTCCCGCATCCTGCCTGACTGTAGACGTACCTGCTAACCTCATTATGTTAGTGGCTGGGATAGGTTGTGGGAAAAGCATGTGTAAGCATTGGGCCTGAACTCCCGTGTATCTGAGTTGAATACAGCGATTTCCAACATCCTTCTTCAATAGGAGTGTAGCTGGGTTCCAACTCCCATGTCCGAGTGGGTAGCAGACATCTGCGTCCCATGCATACACACTTCTGAGAGTTGAGCTTATGGCCTGTAACCCTACCTCCTGCCTGCCGCTATCTTTCGCTTCCAAAAGGCCTAGGCTCGCTGCTTCACCAAAGTGTTGGGAGACGTAACTGGAATTTCCCGGCACACAAGACGAGTGCCTCCAAGCTCAATCAAGCGATTTCCTAGTAATTCCTGGGGTAGTCTTGTGCTACATACTAAGTTCCATATGTGAGAAGGTAGCTGAACGCCTTGTCCTAAATCATCTTACTGCTGAGAGTTGAGCTCACCCTCAGTCCCTCACAGTTCCACACTGCCTGCAGAGTGAGTTTCCCACCTCTTCACCAGAGACATTTGCCAGAGGCCTCTGAGACGCAAGTTAACAATGCAGACCTGGACGGTATCTCCAGGTGCAATAGAGTGGTAATCTGGGAACCTCCTTACTCAGAATACTGCTACCTTCACACTGTCATAAGAATGCAGCTAGTTGAGAGCTGGCTTCTAGGCATGCTTCCCTGTGAGAGCTGAAGACAGGGCAGAACCCTCCCGCATCCTGCCTGACTGTAGACGTACCTGCTAACCTCATTATGTTAGTGGCTGGGATAGGTTGTGGGAAAAGCATGTGTAAGCATTGGGCCTGAACTCCCGTGTATCTGAGTTGAATACAGCGATTTCCAACATCCTTCTTCAATAGGAGTGTAGCTAGGTTCCAACTCCCATGTCCGAGTGGGTAGCAGACATCTGCGTCCCATGCATACACACTTCTGAGAGTTGAGCTTATGGCCTGTAACCCTACCTCCTGCCTGCCGCTATCTTTCGCTTCCAAAAGGCCTAGGCTCGCTGCTTGACGCAAGTGTTGGGAGAGGTAATTGGAATCTCCCGGCACACAAGACGAGTGCCTCCAAGCTCAATCAAGCGATTTCCTAGTAATTCCTGGGGTAGACAGGTGCTACATACTAAGTTCCATACGTGAGTGGGTAGTTGAACGCCTTGTCCAAAAACATATTACTTCTGAGAGTTGAGCTCACCCTCAGTCCCTCACAGTTCCACACAGCCTGCAGAGTGAGTTTCCCACGTCTTCACCAGAGACTTTTGCCAGAGGCCTCTGAGACGGAAGTTAACAATGCAGACCTGGACGGTATCTCCAGGTCTTGTAGAGTGGTAATCTGGGAACCTCCTTACTCAGAATACTGCTACCTTCACTCTGTCATAAGAATGCAGCTAATTGAGAGCTGGCTTCTAGGCATGCTTCCCTGTGAGAGCTGAAGACAGGGCAGAACCCTCCCGCATCCTGCCTGACTGTAGACGTACCTGCTAACCTCATTATGTTAGTGGCTGGGATAGGTTGTGGGAAAAGCATGTGTAAGCATTGGGCCTGAACTCCCGTGTATCTGAGTTGAATACAGCGATTTCCAACATCCTTCTTCAATAGGAGTGTAGCTGGGTTCCAACTCCCATGTCCGAGTGGGTAGCAGACATCTGCGTCCCATGCATACACACTTCTGAGAGTTGAGCTTATGGCCTGTAACCCTACCTCCTGCCTGCCGCTATCTTTCGCTTCCAAAAGGCCTAGGCTCGCTGCTTCACCAAAGTGTTGGGAGACGTAACTGGAATTTCCCGGCACACAAGACGAGTGCCTCCAAGCTCAATCAAGCGATTTCCTAGTAATTCCTGGGGTAGACTTGTGCTACATACTAAGTTCCATACGTGAGTAGGTAGTTGAAGGCCTTGTCCAAAAACATCTTACTTCTGAGAGTTGAGCTGACCCTCAGTCCCTCACAGTTCCACACTGCCTGCAGAGTGAGTTTCGCACGTCTTCACCAGAGACGTTTGCCACAGGCTACTGAGACGGAAGTTAACAATGCAGACCTGGAGGGTATCTCCAGGTGCAGTAGAGTGGTAATCTGGGAACCTCCTGTCTCAGAATACTGCTACCTTCACCCTGTCATAAAATGCTGCTAGTTGACAGCTGGCTTCAAGGCATGCTTCCCTGTGAGAGCTAAGGACAGGGCACAACCCTCCCGCATCCTGGTTGACTGTAGAAGGAGCTGCTAACGTCCTCACGTTAGTGGCAGGGAACGGTTGTGAGAAAAGCATGTGGAATCGTTGTGCCTCAACCCACGTGTATCTGAGTTGAATACAGCGATTTCCAAAGACCTTCTTCATCAGAGTGTACCTAGGTTCCCACTCGCATGTACGAGTGGGTACCAGACATCTGCCTCCCATGCATACCCACTTTTGAGAGTTGAGCTTATGGCCTGTAACCCAACCTCCTGCCTGCAGCTACCTTTCGCTTCCAAAAGGCCTAGGCTCGCTGCTTCACCGAAGTGTTGGGAGAGGTAACTGGAATCTCCCGGCACACAAGGCTAGTGCCTCCAAGCTCAACCCAGCGATTTCCCAGTAATTCCTCGGGTAGACTGGTGCTACATACTAAGTTCCATATGTGAGAAGGTAGCTGAACGCCTTGTCCAAAATCATCTTACTGCTGAGAGTTGAGCTCACCCTCAGTCCCTCACAGTTCCACACTGCCTGCAGAGTGAGTTTCGCACGTCTTCACCAGAGACGTTTGCCAGAGGCTTCTGAGACGCAAGTTAACAATGCAGACCTGGAGGGTATCTCCAGGTGCAGTAGAGTGGTAATCTGGGAACCTCCTGTCTCAGAATACTGCTACCTTCACACTGTCATAAGAATGCAGCTAGTTGAGTGCTGGCTGCTTGGCATGCTTCCCTGTGAGAGCTAAGGACAGGGCACAACCCTGCCGCATCCTGCTTGACTGTACAAGGAGCTGCTAACGTCCTCATGTTAGTGGCAGGGAAAGGTTGTGAGAAAAGCATGTGGAATCGTTGTGCCTGAACCCACGTGTATCTGAGTTGAATACGGCGATTTCCAAATTCCTTCTTCATCAGAGTGTAGCTAGGTTCCCACTCGCATGTACGAGTGGGTAGCAGACATCTGCCTCCCATGCATACCCACTTCTGAGAGTTGAGCTTATGGCCTGTAACCCAACCTCCTGCCTGCAGCTACCTTTCGCTTCCAAAAGGCCTAGGCTCGCTGCTTCACCGAAGTGTTGGGAGAGGTAACTGGAATCTCCCGGCACACAAGATTAGTGCCTCCAAGCTCAATCCAGCGATTTCCCAGTAATTCCTGGGGTAGACTGGTGCTACATACTAAGTTCCATATGTGAGAAGGTAGCTGAACGCCTTGTCCGAAATCATCTTACTGCTGAGAGTTGAGCTCACCCTCAGTCCCTCACAGTTCCACACTGCCCGCAGAGTGAGTTTCCCACGTCTTCACCAGAGACTTTTGCCAGAGGCCTCTGAGACGCAAGTTAACAATGCAGACCTGGACGGTATCTCCAGGTGCAGTAGAGTGGTAATCTGGGAACCTCCTTACTCAGAATACTGCTACCTTCACACTGTCATAAGAATGCAGCTAGTTGAGAGCTGGCTTCTAGGCATGCTTCCCTGTGAGAGCTGAGGACAGGGCAGAACCCTCCCGCATCCTGCCTGACTGTAGACCTACCTGCTAACCTCATTATGTTAGTGGCTGGGATAGGGTGTGGGACAGCATGTGTAAGCATTGGGCCTGAACTCCCGTGTATCTGAGTTGAATACAGCGATTTCCAACATCCTTCTTCAATAGGAGTGTAGCTAGGTTCCAACTCCCATGTCCGAGTGGGTAGCAGACATCTGCCTCCCATGCATACACACTTCTGAGAGTTGAGCTTATGGCCTGTAACCCTACCTCCTGCCTGCCGCTACCTTTCGCTTCCAAAAGGCCTAGGCTCGCTGCTTGACGCAAGTGTTGGGAGAGGTAACTGGAATCTCCCGGCACACAAGACGAGTGCCTCCAAGCTCAATCAAGCGATTTCCTAGTAATTCCTGGGGTAGACTGGTGCTACATACTAAGTTCCATATGTGAGAAGGTAGCTGAACGCCTTGTCCAAAATCATCTTACTGCTGACAGTTGAGCTCACCCTCAGTCCCTCACAGTTCCACACTGCCTGCAGAGTGAGTTTCCACGTCTTCACGAGAGACTTTTGTCAGAGGCTTCTGAGACGCAAGTTAACAATGCCGACCTGGAGGGTATCTCCAGGTGCAGTAGAGTGGTAATCTGGGAACCTCCTGTCTCAGAATACTGCTACCTTCACCCTGCCATAAGAATGCAGCTAGTTGACAGCTGGCTTCAAGGCATGCTTCCCTGTGAGAGCTAAGTACAGGGCACAACCCTCCCGCATCCTGCTTGACTGTAGAAGGAGCTGCTAACGTCCTCATGTTAGTGGCAGGGAAAGGTTGTGAGAAAAGCATGTGGAATCGTTGTGCCTGAACCCACGTGTATCTGAGTTGAATACAGCGATTTCCAAAGCCCTCTTCATCAGAGTGTAGCTAGGTTCCCACTCGCATGTCCGAGTGGGTAGCAGACATCTCCCTCCCATGCATACACACTTCAGAGAGTTGGGCTTATGGCCTGTAACCCTACCTCCTGCCTGCCGCTATCTTTCGCTTCCAAAAGGCCTAGGCTCGCTGCTTCACCAAAGTGTTGGGAGACGTAACTGGAATCTCCCGGCACACAAGACGAGTGCCTCCTAGCTCAATCCAGCGATTTCCCAGTAATTCCTGGGGTAGACTGGTGCTACATACTAAGTTCCATACGTGAGTAGGTAGTTGAACGCCTTGTCCAAAAACATCTTACTTCTGAGAGTTGAGCTCACCCTCAGTCCCTCACAGTTCCACACTGCCTGCAGAGTGAGTTTCGCACGTCTTCACCAGAGACGTTTGCCACAGGCTACTGAGACGGAAGTTAACAATGCAGAACTGGAGGGTATCTCCAGGTGCAGTAGAGTGGTAATCTGGGAACCTCCTTACTCAGAATACTGCTACCTTCACACTGTCATAAGAATGCAGCTAGTTGAGAGCTGGCTTCTAGGCATGCTTCCCTGTGAGATCTGAGGACAGGGCAGAACCCTCCCGCATCCTGCCTGACTGTAGACCTACCTGCTAACCTCATTATGTTAGTGGCTGGGATAGGGTGTGGGACAGCATGTGTAAGCATTGGGCCTGAATTCCCGTGTATCTGAGTTGAATACAGCGATTTCCAACATCCTTCTTCAATAGGAGTGTAGCTAGGTTCCAACTCCCATGTCCGAGTGGGTAGCAGACATCTGCCTCCCATGCATACACACTTCTGAGAGTTGAGCTTATGGCCTGTAACCCTACCTCCTGCCTGCCGCTACCTTTCGCTTCCAAAAGGCCTAGGCTCGCTGCTTGACGCAAGTGTTGGGAGAGGTAATTGGAATCTCCCGGCACACAAGACGAGTGCCTCCAAGCTCAATCAAGCGATTTCCTAGTAATTCCTGGGGTAGACTGGTGCTACATACTAAGTTCCATATGTGAGAAGGTAGCTGAACGCCTTGTCCAAAATCATCTTACTGCTGAGAGTTGAGCTCACCCTCAGTCCCTCACAGTTCCACACTGCCTGCAGAGTGAGTTTCCACGTCTTCACCAGAGACTTTTGTCAGAGGCTTCTGAGACGAAAGTTAACAATGCAGACCTGGAGGGTATCTCCAGGTGCAGTAGAGTGGTAATCTGGGAACCTCCTGTCTCAGAATACTGCTACCTTCACCCTGCCATAAGAATGCAGCTAGTTGACAGCTGGCTTCAAGGCATGCTTCCCTGTGAGAGGTAAGTGCAGGGCACAACCCTCCCGCATCCTGCTTGACTGTAGAAGGAGCTGCTAACGTCCTCATGTTAGTGGCAGGGAAAGGTTGTGAGAAAAGCATGTGGAATCGTTGTGCCTCAACCCACGTGTATCTGAGTTGAATACAGCGATTTCCAAAGTCCTTCTTCATCAGAGTGTAGCAAGGGTCCCACTCGCATGTACGAGTGAGTACCAGACATCTGCCTCCCATGCATACCCACTTCTGAGAGTTGAGGTTATGGCCTGTAACCCTACCTCCTGCCTGCAGCTACCTTTCGCTTCCAAAAGGCCTAGGCTCGCTGCTTCACCGAAGTGTTGGGAGAGGTAACTGGAATATCCCGGAACAAAAGACTTGTGCCTCCAAGCTCAATCCAGCGATTTCCCAGTAATTCCTGGGGTAGACTGGTGCTACATAATAAGTTCCATATGTGAGAAGGTAGCTGAACGCCTTGTCCAAAATCATCTTACTGCTGAGAGTTGAGCTCACCCTCAGTCCCTCACAGTTCCACACTGCCCGCAGAGTGAGTTTCCCACGTCTTCACCAGAGACTTTTGCCAGAGGCCTCTGAGACGCAAGTAAAAAATGCAGACCTGGACGGTATCTCCAGGTGCAGTAGAGTGATAATCTGGGAACCTCCTTACTCAGAATACTGCTACCTTCACTCTGTCATAAGAATGCAGCTAGTTGAGAGCTGGCTTCCAGGCATGCTTCCCTGTGAGAGCTGAGAACAGGGCAGAACCCTCCCGCATCCTGCCTGACTGTAGACCTACCTGCTAACCTCATTATGTTAGTGGCTGGGATAGGGTGTGGGACAGCATGTGTAAGCATTGGGCCTGAACTCCCGTGTATCTGAGTTGAATACAGCGATTTCCAACATCCTTCTTCAATAGGAGTGTAGCTAGGTTCCAACTCCCATGTCCGAGTGGGTAGCAGACATCTGCCTCCCATGCATACACACTTCTGAGAGTTGAGCTTATGGCCTGTAACCCTACATCCTGCCTGCCGCTACCTTTCGCTTCCAAAAGGCCTAGGCTCGCTGCTTGACGAAAGTGTTGGGAGAGGTAACTGGAATCTCCCGGCACACAAGACGAGTGCCTCCAAGCTCAATCAAGCGATTTCCTAGTAATTCCTGGGGTAGACTGGTGCTACATACTAAGTTCCATACGTGAGTAGGTAGTTGAAGGCCTTGTCCAAAAACATCTTACTTCTGAGAGTTGAGCTCACCCTCAGTCCCTCACAGTTGCACACTGCCTGCAGAGTGAGTTTCGCACGTCTTCACCAGAGACGTTTGCCAGAGCTTCTGAGACGCAAGTTAACAATGCAGACCTAGAGGGTATCTCCAGGTGCAGTAGAGTGGTATGGGAACCTCCTGTCTCAGAATACTGCTACCTTCACACTGTCATAAGAATGCAGCTAGTTGAGAGCTGGCTTCAAGGCATGCTTCCCTGTGAGAGCTAAGGAAAGGGCACAACCCTCCCGCATCCTGGTTGAATGTAGAAGGAGCTGCTAACGTCCACATGTTAGTGGCAGGGAAAGGTTGTGAGAAAAGCATGTGGAATCGTTGTGCCTCAACCCACGTGTATCTGAGTTGAATACAGCGATTTCCAAAGTCCTTCTTCATCAGAGTGTAGCTAGGTTCCCACTCGCATGTACGAGTGGGTAGCAGACATCTGCCTCCCATGCATACCCACTTCTGAGAGTTGAGCTTATGGCCTGTAACCCAACCTCCTGCCTGCAGCTACCTTTCGCTTCCAAAAGGCCTAGGCTCGCTGCTTCACCGAAGTGTTGGGAGAGGTAACTGGAATCTCCCGGCACACAAGATTAGTGCCTCCAAGCTCAATCCAGCGATTTCCCAGTAATTCCTGGGGTAGACTGGTGCTACATACTAAGTTCCATATGTGAGAAGGTAGCTGAACGCCTTGTCCTAAATCATCTTACTGCTGAGAGTTGAGCTCACCCTCAGTCCCTCACAGTTCCACACTGCCTGCAGAGTGAGTTTCCCACCTCTTCACCAGAGACATTTGCCAGAGGCCTCTGAGACGCAAGTTAACAATGCAGACCTGGACGGTATCTCCAGGTGCAATAGAGTGGTAATGTGGGAACCTCCTTACTCAGAATACTGCTACCTTCACACTGTCATAAGAATGCAGCTAGTTGAGAGCTGGCTTCTAGGCATGCTTCCCTGTGAGAGCTGAAGACAGGGCAGAACCCTCCCGAATCCTGCCTGACTGTAGACGTACCTGCTAACCTCATTATGTTAGTGGCTGGGATAGGTTGTGGGAAAAGCATGTGTAAGCATTGGGCCTGAACTCCCGTGTATCTGAGTTGAATACAGCGATTTCCAACATCCTTCTTCAATAGGAGTGTAGCTGGGTTCCAACTCCCATGTCCGAGTGGGTAGCAGACATCTGCGTCCCATGCATACACACTTCTGAGAGTTGAGCTTATGGCCTGTAACCCTACCTCCTGCCTGCCGCTATCTTTCGCTTCCAAAAGGCCTAGGCTCGCTGCTTCACCAAAGTGTTGGGAGACGTAACTGGAATTTCCCGGCACACAAGACGAGTGCCTCCAAGCTCAATCAAGCGATTTCCTAGTAATTCCTGGGGTAGTCTTGTGCTACATACTAAGTTCCATACGTGAGTAGGTAGTTGAAGGCCTTGTCCAAAAACATCTTACTTCTGAGAGTTGAGCTGACCCTCAGTCCCTCACAGTTCCACACTGCCTGCAGAGTGAGTTTCGCACGTCTTCACCAGAGACGTTTGCCACAGGCTACTGAGACGGAAGTTAACAATGCAGACCTGGAGGGTATCTCCAGGTGCAGTAGAGTGGTAATCTGGGAACCTCCTGTCTCAGAATACTGCTACCTTCACCCTGTCATAAAATGCTGCTAGTTGACAGCTGGCTTCAAGGCATGCTTCCCTGTGAGAGCTAAGGACAGGGCACAACCCTCCCGCATCCTGGTTGACTGTAGAAGGAGCTGCTAACGTCCTCACGTTAGTGGCAGGGAACGGTTGTGAGAAAAGCATGTGGAATCGTTGTGCCTCAACCCACGTGTATCTGAGTTGAATACAGCGATTTCCAAAGACCTTCTTCATCAGAGTGTACCTAGGTTCCCACTCGCATGTACGAGTGGGTACCAGACATCTGCCTCCCATGCATACCCACTTTTGAGAGTTGAGCTTATGGCCTGTAACCCAACCTCCTGCCTGCAGCTACCTTTCGCTTCCAAAAGGCCTAGGCTCGCTGCTTCACCGAAGTGTTGGGAGAGGTAACTGGAATCTCCCGGCACACAAGGCTAGTGCCTCCAAGCTCAACCCAGCGATTTCCCAGTAATTCCTCGGGTAGACTGGTGCTACATACTAAGTTCCATATGTGAGAAGGTAGCTGAACGCCTTGTCCAAAATCATCTTACTGCTGAGAGTTGAGCTCACCCTCAGTCCCTCACAGTTCCACACTGCCTGCAGAGTGAGTTTCGCACGTCTTCACCAGAGACGTTTGCCAGAGGCTTCTGAGACGCAAGTTAACAATGCAGACCTGGAGGGTATCTCCAGGTGCAGTAGAGTGGTAATCTGGGAACCTCCTGTCTCAGAATACTGCTACCTTCACACTGTCATAAGAATGCAGCTAGTTGAGTGCTGGCTTCTTGGCATGCTTCCCTGTGAGAGCTAAGGACAGGGCACAACCCTGCCGCATCCTGCTTGACTGTACAAGGAGCTGCTAACGTCCTCATGTTAGTGGCAGGGAAAGGTTGTGAGAAAAGCATGTGGAATCGTTGTGCCTGAACCCACGTGTATCTGAGTTGAATACGGCGATTTCCAAATTCCTTCTTCATCAGAGTGTAGCTAGGTTCCCACTCGCATGTACGAGTGGGTAGCAGACATCTGCCTCCCATGCTTACCCACTTCTGAGAGTTGAGCTTATGGCCTGTAACCCAACCTCCTGCCTGCAGCTACCTTTCGCTTCCAAAAGGCCTAGGCTCGCTGCTTCACCGAAGTGTTGGGAGAGGTAACTGGAATCTCCCGGCACACAAGATTAGTGCCTCCAAGCTCAATCCAGCGATTTCCCAGTAATTCCTGGGGTAGACTGGTGCTACATACTAAGTTCCATATGTGAGAAGGTAGCTGAACGCCTTGTCCGAAATCATCTTACTGCTGAGAGTTGAGCTCACCCTCAGTCCCTCACAGTTTCACACTGCCCGCAGAGTGAGTTTCCCACGTCTTCACCAGAGACTTTTGCCAGAGGCCTCTGAGACGCAAGTTAACAATGCAGACCTGGACGGTATCTCCAGGTGCAGTAGAGTGGTAATCTGGGAACCTCCTTACTCAGAATACTGCTACCTTCACCCTGTCATAAGAATGCAGCTAGTTGAGAGCTGGCTTCTAGGCATGCTTCCCTGTGAGATCTGAGGACAGGGCAGAACCCTTCCGCATCCTGCCTGACTGTAGACCTACTTGCTAACCTCATTATGTTAGTGGCTGGGATAGGGTGTGGGACAGCATGTGTAAGCATTGGGCCTGAACTCCCGTGTATCTGAGTTGAATACAGCGATTTCCAACATCCTTCTTCAATAGGAGTGTAGCTAGTTTCCAACTCCCACGTCCGAGTGGGTAGCAGACATCTGCCTCCCATGCATACACACTTCTGAGAGTTGAGCTTATGGCCTGTAACCCTACCTCCTGCCTGCCGCTACCTTTCGCTTCCAAAAGGCCTAGGCTCGCTGCTTGACGCAAGTGTTGGGAGAGGTAACTGGAATCTCCCGGCACACAAGACGAGTGCCTCCAAGCTCAATCAAGCGATTTCCTAGTAATTCCTGGGGTAGACTGGTGCTACATACTAAGTTCCATATGTGAGAAGGTAGCTGAACGCCTTGTCCAAAATCATTTTACTGCTGAGAGTTGAGCTCACCCTCAGTCCCTCACAGTTCCACACTGCCTGCAGAGTGAGTTTCCACGTCTTCACGAGAGACTTTTGTCAGAGGCTTCTGAGACGCAAGTTAACAATGCCGACCTGGAGGGTATCTCCAGGTGCAGTAGAGTGGTAATCTGGGAACCTCCTGTCTCAGAATACTGCTACCTTCACCCTGCCATAAGAATGCAGCTAGTTGACAGCTGGCTTCAAGGAATGCTTCCCTGTGAGAGCTAAGTACAGGGCACAACCCTCCCGCATCCTGCTTGACTGTAGAAGGAGCTGCTAACGTCCTCATGTTAGTGGCAGGGAAAGGTTGTGAGAAAAGCATGTGGAATCGTTGTGCCTGAACCCACGTGTATCTGAGTTGAATACAGCGATTTCCAAAGCCCTCTTCATCAGAGTGTAGCTAGGTTCCCACTCGCATGTCCGAGTGGGTAGCAGACATCTCCCTCCCATGCATACACACTTCAGAGAGTTGAGCTTATGGCCTGTAACCCTACCTCCTGCCTGCCACTATCTTTCGCTTCCAAAAGGCCTAGGCTCGCTGCTTCACCAAAGTGTTGGGAGACGTAACTGGAATCTCCCGGCACACAAGACGAGTGCCTCCAAGCTCAATCCAGCGATTTCCCAGTAATTCCTGGGGTAGACTGGTGCTACATACTAAGTTCCATACGTGAGTAGGTAGTTGAACGCCTTGTCCAAAAACATCTTACTTCTGAGAGTTGAGCTCACCCTCAGTCCCTCACAGTTCCACACTGCCTGCAGAGTGAGTTTCGCACGTCTTCACCAGAGACGTTTGCCACAGGCTACTGAGACGGAAGTTAACAATGCAGAACTGGAGGGTATCTCCAGGTGCAGTAGAGTGGTAATCTGGGAACCTCCTTACTCAGAATACTGCTACCTTCACACTGTCATAAGAATGCAGCTAGTTGAGAGCTGGCTTCTAGGCATGCTTCCCTGTGAGATCTGAGGACAGGGCAGAACCCTCCCGCATCCTGCCTGACTGTAGACCTACCTGCTAACCTCATTATGTTAGTGGCTGGGATAGGGTGTGGGACAGCATGTGTAAGCATTGGGCCTGAATTCCCGTGTATCTGAGTTGAATACAGCGATTTCCAACATCCTTCTTCAATAGGAGTGTAGCTAGGTTCCAACTCCCATGTCCGAGTGGGTAGCAGACATCTGCCTCCCATGCATACACACTTCTGAGAGTTGAGCTTATGGCCTGTAACCCTACCTCCTGCCTGCCGGTACCTTTCGCTTCCAAAAGGCCTAGGCTCGCTGCTTGACGCAAGTGTTGGGAGAGGTAATTGGAATCTCCCGGCACACAAGACGAGTGCCTCCAAGCTCAATCAAGCGATTTCCTAGTAATTCCTGGGGTAGACTGGTGCTACATACTAAGTTCCATATGTGAGAAGGTAGCTGAACGCCTTGTCCAAAATCATCTTACTGCTGAGAGTTGAGCTCACCCTCAGTCCCTCACAGTTCCACACTGCCTGCAGAGTGAGTTTCCACGTCTTCACCAGAGACTTTTGTCAGAGGCTTCTGAGACGCAAGTTAACAATGCAGACCTGGAGGGTATCTCCAGGGGCAGTAGAGTGGTAATCTGGGAACCTCCTGTCTCAGAATACTGCTACCTTCACCCTGCCATAAGAATGCAGCTAGTTGAGAGCTGGCTTCTAGGCATCCTTCCCTGTGAGAGCTAAGAACAGGGCACAACCCTCCCGCATCCTGCTTGACTGTAGAAGGAGCTGCTAACGTCCTCATGTTAGTGGCAGGGAAAGGTTGTGAGAAAAGCAAGTGGAATCGTTGTGCCTGAACCCACGTGTATCTGAGTTGAATACGGCGATTTCCAAAGTTCTTCTTCATCAGAGTGTAGCTAGGTGCCCACTCGCATGTACGAGTGGGTAGCAGACATCTGCCTCCCATGCATACCCACTTCTGAGAGTTGAACTTATGGCCTGTAGCCCTACGTCCTGCCTGCAGCTACCTTTCGCTTCCAAAAGGCCTAGGCTCGCTGCTTCACCGAAGTGTTGGGAGAGGTAACTGGAATCTCCCTGCACACAAGACTAGGGCCTCCAAGCTCAATCCAGCGATTTCCCAGTAATTCTTCGGGTAGACAGGTGCTACATACTAAGTTCCATATGTGAGAAGGTAGCTGAACGCCTTGTCCAAAATCATCTTACTGCTGAGAGTTGAGCTCACTTTCAGTCCCTCACAGTTCCACACTGCCCGCAGAGTGAGTTTCCCACGTCTTCACCAGAGACTTTTGCCAGAGGCCTCTGAGACGCAAGTTAACAATGCAGACCTGGACGGTATCTCCAGGTGCAGTAGAGTGGTAATCTGGGAACCTCCTTACTCAGAATACTGCTACCTTCACACTGTCATAAGAATGCAGCTAGTTGAGAGCTGGCTTCTAGACATGCTTCCCTGTGAGAGCTGAGGACAGGGCAGAACCCTCCCGCATCCTGCCTGACTGTAGACGTACCTGCTAACCTCCTTATGTTAGTGGCTGGGATAGGTTGTGGGAAAAGCATGTGTAAGCATTGGGCCTGAACTCCCGTGTATCTGAGTTGAATACAGCGATTTCCAACATCCTTCTTCAATAGGAGTGTAGCTAGGTTCTAACTCCCATGTCCGAGTGGTAGCAGACATCTGCCTCCCATGCATACACACTTCTGAGAGTTGAGCTTATGGCCTGTAACACTACCTCCTGCGTGCCGCTACCTTTCGCTTCCAAAAGGCCTAGACTCGCTGCTTGACGCAAGTGTTGGGAGAGGTAACTGGAATCTCCCGGCACACAAGACGAGTGCCTCCAAGCTCAATCAAGCGATTTCCTAGTAATTCCTGGGGTAGACTGGTGCTACATACTAAGTTCCTTACGTGAGTAGGTAGTAGAAGGCCTTGTCCAAAAGCATCTTACTTCTGAGAGTTGAGCTCAACCTCAGTCCCTCACAGTTCCACACTGCCTGCAGAGTGAGTTTCGCACGTCTTCACCAGAGACGTTTGCCAGAGGCTTCTGAGACGCAAGTTAACAATGCAGACCTGGAGGGTATCTCCAGGTCCAGTAGAGTGGTAAACTGGGAACCTCCTGTCTCAGAATACTGCTACCTTCACCCTGCCATAAGAATGCAGCTAGTTGACAGCTGGCTTCAAGGCATGCTTCCCTGTGAGAGCTAAGTACAGGGCACAACCCTCCCGCATCCTGCTTGACTGTAGAAGGAGCTGCTAACGTCCTCATGTTAGTGGCAGGGAAAGGTTGTGAGAAAAGCATGTGGAATCGTTGTGCCTGAACCCACGTGTATCTGAGTTGAATACAGCGATTTCCAAAGCCCTCTTCATCAGAGTGTAGCTAGGTTCCCACTCGCATGTCCGAGTGGGTAGCAGACATCTCCCTCCCATGCATACACACTTCAGAGAGTTGAGCTTATGGCCTGTAACCCTACCTCCTGCCTGCCGCTATCTTTCGCTTCCAAAAGGCCTAGGCTCGCTGCTTCACCAAAGTGTTGGGAGACGTAACTGGAATCTCCCGGCACACAAGACGAGTGCCTCCAAGCTCAATCCAGCGATTTCCCAGTAATTCCTGGGGTAGACTGGTGCTACATACTAAGTTCCATACGTGAGTAGGTAGTTGAACGCCTTGTCCAAAAACATCTTACTTCTGAGAGTTGAGCTCACCCTCAGTCCCTCACAGTTCCACACTGCCTGCAGAGTGAGTTTCGCACGTCTTCACCAGAGACGTTTGCCACAGGCTACTGAGACGGAAGTTAACAATGCAGAACTGGAGGGTATCTCCAGGTGCAGTAGAGTGGTAATCTGGGAACCTCCTTACTCAGAATACTGCTACCTTCACACTGTCATAAGAATGCAGCTAGTTGAGAGCTGGCTTCTAGGCATGCTTCCCTGTGAGATCTGAGGACAGGGCAGAACCCTCCCGCATCCTGCCTGACTGTAGACCTACCTGCTAACCTCATTATGTTAGTGGCTGGGATAGGGTGTGGGACAGCATGTGTAAGCATTGGGCCTGAATTCCCGTGTATCTGAGTTGAATACAGCGATTTCCAACATCCTTCTTCAATAGGAGTGTAGCTAGGTTCCAACTCCCATGTCCGAGTGGGTAGCAGACATCTGCCTCCCATGCATACACACTTCTGAGAGTTGAGCTTATGGCCTGTAACCCTACCTCCTGCCTGGGGTACCTTTCGCTTCCAAAAGGCCTAGGCTCGCTGCTTGACGCAAGTGTTGGGAGAGGTAATTGGAATCTCCCGGCACACAAGACGAGTGCCTCCAAGCTCAATCAAGCGATTTCCTAGTAATTCCTGGGGTAGACTGGTGCTACATACTAAGTTCCATATGTGAGAAGGTAGCTGAACGCCTTGTCCAAAATCATCTTACTGCTGAGAGTTGAGCTCACCCTCAGTCCCTCACAGTTCCACACTGCCTGCAGAGTGAGTTTCCACGTCTTCACCAGAGACTTTTGACAGAGGCTTCTGAGACGCAAGTTAACAATGCAGACCTGGAGGGTATCTCCAGGGGCAGTAGAGTGGTAATCTGGGAACCTCCTGTCTCAGAATACTGCTACCTTCACCCTGCCATAAGAATGCAGCTAGTTGAGAGCTGGCTTCTAGGCATCCTTCCCTGTGAGAGCTAAGAACAGGGCACAACCCTCCCGCATCCTGCTTGACTGTAGAAGGAGCTGCTAACGTCCTCATGTTAGTGGCAGGGAAAGGTTGTGAGAAAAGCATGTGGAATCGTTGTGCCTGAACCCACGTGTATCTGAGTTGAATACGGCGATTTCCAAAGTCCTTCTTCATCAGAGTGTAGCTAGGTTCCCACTCGCATGTAAGAGTGGGTAGCAGACATCTGCCTCCCATGCATACCCACTTCTGAGAGTTGAGCTTATGGCTTGTAACCCAACCTCCTGCCTGCAGCTACCTTTCGCTTCCAAAAGGCCTAGGCTCGCTGCTTCACCGAAGTGTTGGGAGAGGTAACTGGAATCTCCCGGCACACAAGATTAGTGCCTCCAAGCTCAATCCAGCGATTTCCCAGTAATTCCTGGGGTAGACTGGTGCTACATACTAAGTTCCATATGTGAGAAGGTAGCTGAACGCCTTGTCCGAAATCATCTTACTGCTGAGAGTTGAGCTCACCCTCAGTCCCTCACAGTTCCACACTGCCCGCAGAGTGAGTTTCCCACGTCTTCACCAGAGACTTTTGCCAGAGGCCTCTGAGACGCAAGTTAACAATGCAGACCTGGACGGTATCTCCAGGTGCAGTAGAGTGGTAATCTGGGAACCTCCTTACTCAGAATACTGCTACCTTCACACTGTCATAAGAATGCAGCTAGTTGAGAGCTGGCTTCTTAGCATGCTTCCCTGTGAGAGCTGAGGACAGGGCAGAACCCTCCCGCATCCTGCCTGACTGTAGACGTACCTGCTAACCTCCTTATGTTAGTGGCTGGGATAGGTTGTGGGAAAAGCATGTGTAAGCATTGGGCCTGAACTCCCGTGTATCTGAGTTGAATACAGCGATTTCCAACATCCTTCTTCAATAGGAGTGTAGCTAGGTTCCAACTCCCATGTCCGAGTGGTAGCAGACATCTGCCTCCCATGCATACACACTTCTGAGAGTTGAGCTTATGGCCTGTAACCCTACCTCCTGCCTGCCGCTACCTTTCGCTTCCAAAAGGCCTAGGCTCGCTGCTTGACGCAAGTGTTGGGAGAGGTAACTGGAATCTCCCGGCACACAAGACGAGTGCCTCCAAGCTCAATCAAGCGATTTCCTAGTAATTCCTGGGGTAGACTGGTGCTACATATTAAGTTCCATACGTGAGTAGGTAGTTGAAGGCCTTGTCCAAAAACATCTTACTTCTGAGAGTTGAGCTCAACCTCAGTCCCTCACAGTTCCACACTGCCTGCAGGGTGAGTTTCGCACGTCTTCACCAGAGACGTTTGCCAGAGGCTTCTGAGACGCAAGTTAACAATGCAGACCTGGAGGGTATCTCCAGGTGCAGTAGAGTGGTAATCTGGGAACCTCCTGTCTCAGAATACGGCTACCTTCACCCTGCCATAAGAATGCAGCTAGTTGACAGCTGGCTTCAAGGCATGCTTCCCTTTGAGAGATAAGGAGAGGGGACAACCCTCCCGCATCCTGCTTGACTGCAGAAGGAGCTGCTAACGTCCTCATGTTAGTGGCAGGGAAAGGTTGTGAGAAAAGCATGTGGAATCGTTGTGCCTGAACCCACGTGTATCTGAGTTGAATACAGCGATTTCCAAAGTCCTTCTTCATCAGAGTGTAGCTAGGTTCCCACTCGCATGTACGAGTGGGTAGCAGACATCTGCCTCCCATGCATACCCACTTCTGAGAGTTGAGCTTATGGCCTGTAACCCTACCTCCTGCCTGCAGCTACCTTTCGCTTCCAAAAGGCCTAGGCTCGCTGCTTCACCGAAGTGTTGGGAGAGGTAACTGGAATCTCCCGGAACACAAGACTTGTGCCTCCTAGCTCAATCCAGCGATTTCCCAGTAATTCCTGGGGTAGACTGGTGCTACATAATAAGTTCCATATGTGAGAAGGTAGCTGAACGCCTTGTCCAAAATCATCTTACTGCTGAGAGTTGAAATCACCCTCAGTCCCTCACAGTTCCACACTGCCCGCAGAGTGAGTTTCCCACGTCTTCACCAGAGACTTTTGCCAGAGGCCTCTGAGACGCAAGTTAACAATGCAGACCTGGACGGTATCTCCAGGTGCAGTAGTGTGGTAATCTGGGAACCTCCTTACTCAGAATACTGCTACCTTCACTCTGTCATAAGAATGCAGCTAGTTGAGAGATGGCTTCTAGGCATGCTTCCCTGTGAGAGCTGAGAACAGGGCAGAACCCTCCCGCATCCTGCCTGACTGTAGACCTACCTGCTAACCTCATTATGTTAGTGGCTGGGATAGGGTGTGGGACAGCATGTGTAAGCATTGGGCCTGAACTCCCGTGTATCTGAGTTGAATAGAGCGATTTCCAACATCCTTCTTCAATAGGAGTGTAGCTAGGTTCCAACTCCCATGTCCGAGTGGGTAGCAGACATCTGCCTCCCATGCATACACACTTCTGAGAGTTGAGCTTATGGCCTGTAGCCCTACGTCCTGCCTGCAGCTACCTTTCGCTTCCAAAAGGCCTAGGCTCGCTGCTTCACCGAAGTGTTGGGAGAGGTAACTGGAATCTCCCGGCACACAAGACTAGGGCCTCCAAGCTCAATCCAGCGATTTCCCAGTAATTCCTCGGGTAGACAGGTGCTACATACTAAGTTCCATATGTGAGAAGGTAGCTGAACGCCTTGTCCAAAATCATCTTACTGCTGAGAGTTGAGCTCACTTTCAGTCCCTCACAGTTCCACACTGCCCGCAGAGTGAGTTTCCCACGTCTTCACCAGAGACTTTTGCCAGAGGCCTCTGAGACGCAAGTTAACAATGCAGACCTGGACGGTATCTCCAGGTGCAGTAGAGTGGTAATCTGGGAACCTCCTTACTCAGAATACTGCTACCTTCACACTGTCATAAGAATGCAGCTAGTTGAGAGCTGGCTTCTAGACATGCTTCCCTGTGAGAGCTGAGGACAGGGCAGAACCCTCCCGCATCCTGCCTGACTGTAGACGTACCTGCTAACCTCCTTATGTTAGTGGCTGGGATAGGTTGTGGGAAAAGCATGTGTAAGCATTGGGCCTGAACTCCCGTGTATCTGAGTTGAATACAGCGATTTCCAACATCCTTCTTCAATAGGAGTGTAGCTAGGTTCTAACTCCCATGTCCGAGTGGTAGCAGACATCTGCCTCCCATGCATACACACTTCTGAGAGTTGAGCTTATGGCCTGTAACCCTACCTCCTGCCTGCCGCTAACTTTCGCTTCCAAAAGGCCTAGGCTCGCTGCTTGACGCAAGTGTTGGGAGAGGTAACTGGAATCTCCCGGCACACAAGACGAGTGCCTCCAAGCTCAATCGAGCGATTTCCTAGTAATTCCCTGGGTAGACTGGTGCTACATACTAAGTTCCATACGTGAGTAGGTAGTTGAACGCCTTGTCCAAAAACATCTTACTCCTGAGAGTTGAGCTCACCCTCAGTCCCTCACAGTTCCACACTGCCTGCAGAGTGAGTTTCGCACGTCTTCACCAGAGACGTTTGCCAGAGGCTTCTGAGACGCAAGTTAACAATGCAGACCTGGAGGGTATCTCCAGGTGCAGTAGAGTGGTAATCTGGGAACCTCCTGTCTCAGAATACTGCTACCTTCACCCTGCCATAAGAATGCAGCTAGTTGACAGCTGGCTTCAAGGCATGCTTCCCTGTGAGAGCTAAGGACAGGGCACAACCCTGCCGCATCCTGCTTGACTGTAGAAGGAGCTGCTAACGTCCTCATGTTAGTGGCAGGGAAAGGTTGTGAGAAAAGCATGTGGAATCGTTGTGCCTGAACCCACGTGTATCTGAGTTGAATACGGCGATTTCCAAAGTCCTTCTTCATCAGAGTGTAGCTAGGTTCCCACTCGCATGTAAGAGTGGGTAGCAGACATCTGCCTCCCATGCATACCCACTTCTGAGAGTTGAGCTTATGGCCTGTAACCCAACCTCCTGCCTGCAGCTACCTTTCGCTTCCAAAAGGCCTAGGCTCGCTGCTTCACCGAAGTGTTGGGAGAGGTAACTGGAATCTCCCGGCACACAAGATTAGTGCCTCCAAGCTCAATCCAGCGATTTCCCAGTAATTCCTGGGGTAGACTGGTGCTACATACTAAGTTCCATATGTGAGAAGGTAGCTGAACGCCTTGTCCGAAATCATCTTACTGCTGAGAGTTGAGCTCACCCTCAGTCCCTCACAGTTCCACACTGCCCGCAGAGTGAGTTTCCCACGTCTTCACCAGAGACTTTTGCCAGAGGCCTCTGAGACGCAAGTTAACAATGCAGACCTGGACGGTATCTCCAGGTGCAGTAGAGTGGTAATCTGGGAACCTCCTTACTCAGAATACTGCTACCTTCACACTGTCATAAGAATGCAGCTAGTTGAGAGCTGGCTTCTTAGCATGCTTCCCTGTGAGAGCTGAGGACAGGGCAGAACCCTCCCGCATCCTGCCTGACTGTAGACGTACCTGCTAACCTCCTTATGTTAGTGGCTGGGATAGGTTGTGGGAAAAGCATGTGTAAGCATTGGGCCTGAACTCCCGTGTATCTGAGTTGAATACAGCGATTTCCAACATCCTTCTTCAATAGGAGTGTAGCTAGGTTCCAACTCCCATGTCCGAGTGGTAGCAGACATCTGCCTCCCATGCATACACACTTCTGAGAGTTGAGCTTATGGCCTGTAACCCTACCTCCTGCCTGCCGCTACCTTTCGCTTCCAAAAGGCCTAGGCTCGCTGCTTGACGCAAGTGTTGGGAGAGGTAACTGGAATCTCCCGGCACACAAGACGAGTGCCTCCAAGCTCAATCAAGCGATTTCCTAGTAATTCCTGGGGTAGACTGGTGCTACATATTAAGTTCCATACGTGAGTAGGTAGTTGAAGGCCTTGTCCAAAAACATCTTACTTCTGAGAGTTGAGCTCAACCTCAGTCCCTCACAGTTCCACACTGCCTGCAGGGTGAGTTTCGCACGTCTTCACCAGAGACGTTTGCCAGAGGCTTCTGAGACGCAAGTTAACAATGCAGACCTGGAGGGTATCTCCAGGTGCAGTAGAGTGGTAATCTGGGAACCTCCTGTCTCAGAATACGGCTACCTTCACCCTGCCATAAGAATGCAGCTAGTTGACAGCTGGCTTCAAGGCATGCTTCCCTTTGAGAGATAAGGAGAGGGGACAACCCTCCCGCATCCTGCTTGACTGCAGAAGGAGCTGCTAACGTCCTCATGTTAGTGGCAGGGAAAGGTTGTGAGAAAAGCATGTGGAATCGTTGTGCCTGAACCCACGTGTATCTGAGTTGAATACAGCGATTTCCAAAGTCCTTCTTCATCAGAGTGTAGCTAGGTTCCCACTCGCATGTACGAGTGGGTAGCAGACATCTGCCTCCCATGCATACCCACTTCTGAGAGTTGAGCTTATGGCCTGTAACCCAACCTCCTGCCTGCAGCTACCTTTCGCTTCCAAAAGGCCTAGGCTCGCTGCTTCACCGAAGTGTTGGGAGAGGTAACTGGAATCTCCCGGCACACAAGATTAGTGCCTCCAAGCTCAATCCAGCGATTTCCCAGTAATTCCTGGGGTAGACTGGTGCTACATACTAAGTTCCATACGTGAGTAGGTAGTTGAAGGCCTTGTCCAAAAACATCTTACTTCTGAGAGTTGAGCTCACCCTCAGTCCCTCACAGTTCCACACTGCCTGCAGAGTGAGTTTCGCACGTCTTCACCAGAGACGTTTGCCTTAGGCTTCTGAGACGCAAGTTAACAATGCAGACCTGGAGGGTATCTCCAGGTGCAGTAGAGTGGTAATCTGGGAACCTCCTGTCTCAGAATACTGCTACCTTCACCCTGCCATAAGAATGCAGCTAGTTGACAGCTGGCTTCAAGGCATGCTTCCCTGTGAGAGCTAAGGACAGGCCACAACCCTCCCGCATCCTGCTTGACTGTAGAATGAGCTGCTAACGTCCTCATGTTAGTGGCAGGGAAAGGTTGTGAGAAAAGCATGTGGAATATTTGTGCCTGAACCCACGTGTATCTGAGTTGAATACAGCAATTTCCAAAGTCCTTCTTCATCAGAGTGTAGCTAGGTTCCCACTCACATGTACGAGTGGGTAGCAGACATCTGCCTCCCATGCATACCCACTTCTGAGAGTTGAGCTTATGGCCTGTAACCCAACCTCCTGCCTGCAGCTACCTTTCGCTTCCAAAAGGCCTAGGCTCGCTGCTTCACCGAAGTGTTGGGAGAGGTAACTGGAATCTCCCTGCACACAAGATTAGTGCCTCCAAGCTCAATCCAGCGATTTCCCAGTAATTCCTGGGGTAGACTGGTGCTACATACTAAGTTCCATATGTGAGAAGGTAGCTGAACGCCTTGTCCGAAATCATCTTACTGCTGAGAGTTGAGCTCACCCTCAGTCCCTCACAGTTCCACACTGCCCGCAGAGTGAGTTTCCCACGTCTTCACCAGAGACTTTTGCCAGAGGCCTCTGAGACGCAAGTTAACAATGCAGACCTGGACGGTATCTCCAGGTGCAGTAGAGTGGTAATCTGGGAACCTCCTTACTCAGAATACTGCTACCTTCACACTGTCATAAGAATGCAGCTAGTTGAGAGCTGGCTTCTTGGCATGCTTCCCTGTGAGAGCTGAGGACAGGGTAGAACCCTCCCGCATCCTGCCTGACTGTAGACATACCTGCTAACCTCCTTATGTTAGTGGCTGGGATAGGTTGTGGGAAAAGCATGTGTAAGCATTGGGCCTGAACTCCCGTGTATCTGAGTTGAATACAGTGATTTCCAACATCCTTCTTCAATAGGAGTGTAGCTAGGTTCCAACTCCCATGTCCGAGTGGTAGCAGACATCTGCCTCCCATGCATACACACTTCTGAGAGTTGAGCTTATGGCCTGTAACCCTACCTCCTGCCTGCCGCTACCTTTCGCTTCCAAAAGGCCTAGGCTCGCTGCTTGACGCAAGTGTTGGGAGAGGTAACTGGAATCTCCCGGCACACAAGACGAGTGCCTCCAAGCTCAATCAAGCGATTTCCTAGTAATTCCCTGGGTAGACTGGTGCTACATACTAAGTTCCGTACGTGAGTAGGTAGTTGAACGCCTTGTCCAAAAACATCTTACTTCTGAGAGTTGAGCTCACCCTCAGTCCCTCACAGTTCCACACTGCCTGCAGAGTGAGTTTCGCACGTCTTCACCAGAGACGTTTGCCAGAGGCTTCTGAGACGCAAGTTAACAATGCAGACCTGGAGGGTATCTCCAGGTGCAGTAGAGTGGTAATCTGGGAACCTCCTGTCTCAGAATACTGCTACCTTCACCCTGCCATAAGAATGCAGCTAGTTGACAGCTGGCTTCAAGGCATGCTTCCCTGTGAGAGCTAAGGACAGGGCACAACCCTGCCGCATCCTGCTTGACTGTAGAAGGAGCTGCTAACGTCCTCATGTTAGTGGCAGGGAAAGGTTGTGAGAAAAGCATGTGGAATCGTTGTGCCTGAACCCACGTGTATCTGAGATGAATACGGCGATTTCCAAAGTCCTTCTTCCTCAGAGTGTAGCTAGGTTCCCACTCGCATGTACGAGTGGGTAGCAGACATCTGCCTCCCATGCATACCCACTTCTGAGAGTTGAGCTTATGGCCTGTAACCCAACCTCCTGCCTGCAGCTACCTTTCGCTTCCAAAAGGCCTAGGCTCGCTGCTTCACCGAAGTGTTGGGAGAGGTAACTGGAATCTCCCGGCACACAAGATTAGTGCCTCCAAGCTCAATCCAGCGATTTCCCAGTAATTCCTGGGGTAGACTGGTGCTACATACTAAGTTCCATATGTGAGAAGGTAGCTGAACGCCTTGTCCGAAATCATCTTACTGCTGAGAGTTGAGCTCACCCTCAGTCCCTCACAGTTCCACACTGCCCGCAGAGTGAGTTTCCCACGTCTTCACCAGAGACTTTTGCCAGAGGCCTCTGAGACGCAAGTTAACAATGCAGACATGGACGGTATCTCCAGGTGCAGTAGAGTGGTAATCTGGGAACCTCCTTACTCAGAATACTGCTACCTTCACACTGTCATAAGAATGCAGCTAGTTGAGAGCTGGCTTCTTGGCATGCTTCCCTGTGAGAGCTGAGGACAGGGCAGAACCCTCCCGCTACCTGCCTGACTGTAGACGTACCAGCTAACCTCCTTCTGTTAGTGGCTGGGATAGGTTTTGGGAAAAGCATGTGTAAGCATTGGGCCTGAACTCCCGTGTATCTGAGTTGAATACAGGGATTTCCAACATCCTTCTCCAATAGGAGTGTAGCTAGGTTCCAACTCCCATGTCCGAGTGGGTAGCAGACATCTCCCTCCCATGCATACACACTTCAGAGAGTTGAGCTTATGGCCTGTAACCCTACCTCCTGCCTGCCGCTATCTTTCGCTTCCAAAAGGCCTAGGCTCGCTGCTTCACCAAAGTGTTGGGAGACGTAACTGGAATCTCCCGGCACACAAGACGAGTGCCTCCAAGCTCAATCCAGCGATTTCCCAGTAATTCCTGGGGTAGACTGGTGCTACATACTAAGTTCCATATGTGAGAAGGTAGCTGAACGCCTTGTCCAAAAACATCTTACTTCTGAGAGTTGAGCTCACCCTCAGTCCCTCACAGTTCCACACTGCCTGCAGAGTGAGTTTCGCACGTCTTCACCAGAGACGTTTGCCACAGGCTACTGAGACGGAAGTTAACAATGCAGAACTGGGGGGTATCTCCAGGTGCAGTAGAGTGGTAATCTGGGAACCTCCTTACTCAGAATACTGCTACCTTCACACTGTCATAAGAATGCAGCTAGTTGAGAGCTGGCTTCTAGGCATGCTTCCCTGTGAGATCTGAGGACAGGGCAGAACCCTCCCGCATCCTGCCTGACTGTAGACCTACCTGCTAACCTCATTATGTTAGTGGCTGGGATAGGGTGTGGGACAGCATGTGTAAGCATTGGGCCTGAATTCCCGTGTATCTGAGTTGAATACAGCGATTTCCAACATCCTTCTTCAATAGGAGTGTAGCTAGGTTCCAACTCCCATGTCCGAGTGGGTAGCAGACATCTGCCTCCCATGCATACACACTTCTGAGAGTTGAGCTTATGGCCTGTAACCCTACCTCCTGCCTGCCGGTACCTTTCGCTTCCAAAAGGCCTAGGCTCGCTGCTTGACGCAAGTGTTGGGAGAGGTAATTGGAATCTCCCGGCACACAAGACGAGTGCCTCCAAGCTCAATCAAGCGATTTCCTAGTAATTCCTGGGGTAGACTGGTGCTACATACTAAGTTCCATATGTGAGAAGGTAGCTGAACGCCTTGTCCAAAATCATCTTACTGCTGAGAGTTGAGCTCACCCTCAGTCCCTCACAGTTCCACACTGCCTGCAGAGTGAGTTTCCACGTCTTCACCAGAGACTTTTGTCAGAGGCTTCTGAGACGCAAGTTAACAATGCAGACCTGGAGGGTATCTCCAGGGGCAGTAGAGTGGTAATCTGGGAACCTCCTGTCTCAGAATACTGCTACCTTCACCCTGCCATAAGAATGCAGCTAGTTGAGAGCTGGCTTCTAGGCATCCTTCCCTGTGAGAGCTAAGAACAGGGCACAACCCTCCCGCATCCTGCTTGACTGTAGAAGGAGCTGCTAACGTCCTCATGTTAGTGGCAGGGAAAGGTTGTGAGAAAAGCAAGTGGAATCGTTGTGCCTGAACCCACGTGTATCTGAGTTGAATACGGCGATTTCCAAAGTTCTTCTTCATCAGAGTGTAGCTAGGTGCCCACTCGCATGTACGAGTGGGTAGCAGACATCTGCCTCCCATGCATACCCACTTCTGAGAGTTGAACTTATGGCCTGTAGCCCTACGTCCTGCCTGCAGCTACCTTTCGCTTCCAAAAGGCCTAGGCTCGCTGCTTCACCGAAGTGTTGGGAGAGGTAACTGGAATCTCCCGGCACACAAGACTAGGGCCTCCAAGCTCAATCCAGCGATTTCCCAGTAATTCTTCGGGTAGACAGGTGCTACATACTAAGTTCCATATGTGAGAAGGTAGCTGAACGCCTTGTCCAAAATCATCTTACTGCTGAGAGTTGAGCTCACTTTCAGTCCCTCACAGTTCCACACTGCCCGCAGAGTGAGTTTCCCACGTCTTCACCAGAGACTTTTGCCAGAGGCCTCTGAGACGCAAGTTAACAATGCAGACCTGGACGGTATCTCCAGGTGCAGTAGAGTGGTAATCTGGGAACCTCCTTACTCAGAATACTGCTACCTTCACACTGTCATAAGAATGCAGCTAGTTGAGAGCTGGCTTCTAGACATGCTTCCCTGTGAGAGCTGAGGACAGGGCAGAACCCTCCCGCATCCTGCCTGACTGTAGACGTACCTGCTAACCTCCTTATGTTAGTGGCTGGGATAGGTTGTGGGAAAAGCATGTGTAAGCATTGGGCCTGAACTCCCGTGTATCTGAGTTGAATACAGCGATTTCCAACATCCTTCTTCAATAGGAGTGTAGCTAGGTTCTAACTCCCATGTCCGAGTGGTAGCAGACATCTGCCTCCCATGCATACACACTTCTGAGAGTTGAGCTTATGGCCTGTAACACTACCTCCTGCGTGCCGCTACCTTTCGCTTCCAAAAGGCCTAGACTCGCTGCTTGACGCAAGTGTTGGGAGAGGTAACTGGAATCTCCCGGCACACAAGACGAGTGCCTCCAAGCTCAATCAAGCGATTTCCTAGTAATTCCTGGGGTAGACTGGTGCTACATACTAAGTTCCTTACGTGAGTAGGTAGTAGAAGGCCTTGTCCAAAAGCATCTTACTTCTGAGAGTTGAGCTCAACCTCAGTCCCTCACAGTTCCACACTGCCTGCAGAGTGAGTTTCGCACGTCTTCACCAGAGACGTTTGCCAGAGGCTTCTGAGACGCAAGTTAACAATGCAGACCTGGAGGGTATCTCCAGGTGCAGTAGAGTGGTAAACTGGGAACCTCCTGTCTCAGAATACTGCTACCTTCACCCTGCCATAAGAATGCAGCTAGTTGACAGCTGGCTTCAAGGCATGCTTCCCTGTGAGAGCTAAGTACAGGGCACAACCCTCCCGCATCCTGCTTGACTGTAGAAGGAGCTGCTAACGTCCTCATGTTAGTGGCAGGGAAAGGTTGTGAGAAAAGCATGTGGAATCGTTGTGCCTGAACCCACGTGTATCTGAGTTGAATACAGCGATTTCCAAAGCCCTCTTCATCAGAGTGTAGCTAGGTTCCCACTCGCATGTCCGAGTGGGTAGCAGACATCTCCCTCCCATGCATACACACTTCAGAGAGTTGAGCTTATGGCCTGTAAAACTACCTCCTGCCTGCCGCTATCTTTCGCTTCCAAAAGGCCTAGGCTCGCTGCTTCACCAAAGTGTTGGGAGACGTAACTGGAATCTCCCGGCACACAAGACGAGTGCCTCCAAGCTCAATCCAGCGATTTCCCAGTAATTCCTGGGGTAGACTGGTGCTACATACTAAGTTCCATACGTGAGTAGGTAGTTGAACGCCTTGTCCAAAAACATCTTACTTCTGAGAGTTGAGCTCACCCTCAGTCCCTCACAGTTCCACACTGCCTGCAGAGTGAGTTTCGCACGTCTTCACCAGAGACGTTTGCCACAGGCTACTGAGACGGAAGTTAACAATGCAGAACTGGAGGGTATCTCCAGGTGCAGTAGAGTGGTAATCTGGGAACCTCCTTACTCAGAATACTGCTACCTTCACACTGTCATAAGAATGCAGCTAGTTGAGAGCTGGCTTCTAGGCATGCTTCCCTGTGAGATCTGAGGACAGGGCAGAACCCTCCCGCATCCTGCCTGACTGTAGACCTACCTGCTAACCTCATTATGTTAGTGGCTGGGATAGGGTGTGGGACAGCATGTGTAAGCATTGGGCCTGAATTCCCGTGTATCTGAGTTGAATACAGCGATTTCCAACATCCTTCTTCAATAGGAGTGTAGCTAGGTTCCAACTCCCATGTCCGAGTGGGTAGCAGACATCTGCCTCCCATGCATACACACTTCTGAGAGTTGAGCTTATGGCCTGTAACCCTACCTCATGCCTGGGGTACCTTTCGCTTCCAAAAGGCCTAGGCTCGCTGCTTGACGCAAGTGTTGGGAGAGGTAATTGGAATCTCCCGGCACACAAGACGAGTGCCTCCAAGCTCAATCAAGCGATTTCCTAGTAATTCCTGGGGTAGACTGGTGCTACATACTAAGTTCCATATGTGAGAAGGTAGCTGAACGCCTTGTCCAAAATCATCTTACTGCTGAGAGTTGAGCTCACCCTCAGTCCCTCACAGTTCCACACTGCCTGCAGAGTGAGTTTCCACGTCTTCACCAGAGACTTTTGACAGAGGCTTCTGAGACGCAAGTTAACAATGCAGACCTGGAGGGTATCTCCAGGGGCAGTAGAGTGGTAATCTGGGAACCTCCTGTCTCAGAATACTGCTACCTTCACCCTGCCATAAGAATGCAGCTAGTTGAGAGCTGGCTTCCAGGCATCCTTCCCTGTGAGAGCTAAGAACAGGGCACAACCCTCCCGCATCCTGCTTGACTGTAGAAGGAGCTGCTAACGTCCTCATGTTAGTGGCAGGGAAAGGTTGTGAGAAAAGCAAGTGGAATCGTTGTGCCTGAACCCACGTGTATCTGTGTTCAATACGGCGATTTCCAAAGTTCTTCTTCATCAGAGTGTAGCTAGGTGCCCACTCGCATGTACGAGTGGGTAGCAGACATCTGCCTCCCATGCATACCCACTTCTGAGAGTTGAGCTTATGGCCTGTAGCCCTACGTCCTGCCTGCAGCTACCTTTCGCTTCCAAAAGGCCTAGGCTCGCTGCTTCACCGAAGTGTTGGGAGAGGTAACTGGAATCTCCCGGCACACAAGACTAGGGCCTCCAAGCTCAATCCAGCGATTTCCCAGTAATTCCTCGGGTAGACAGGTGCTACATACTAAGTTCCATATGTGAGAAGGTAGCTGAACGCCTTGTCCAAAATCATCTTACTGCTGAGAGTTGAGCTCACTTTCAGTCCCTCACAGTTCCACACTGCCCGCAGAGTGAGTTTCCCACGTCTTCACCAGAGACTTTTGCCAGAGGCCTCTGAGACGCAAGTTAACAATGCAGACCTGGACGGTATCTCCAGGTGCAGTAGAGTGGTAATCTGGGAACCTCCTTACTCAGAATACTGCTACCTTCACACTGTCATAAGAATGCAGCTAGTTGAGAGCTGGCTTCTAGACATGCTTCCCTGTGAGAGCTGAGGACAGGGCAGAACCCTCCCGCATCCTGCCTGACTGTAGACGTACCTGCTAACCTCCTTATGTTAGTGGCTGGGATAGGTTGTGGGAAAAGCATGTGTAAGCATTGGGCCTGAACTCCCGTGTATCTGAGTTGAATACAGCGATTTCCAACATCCTTCTTCAATAGGAGTGTAGCTAGGTTCTAACTCCCATGTCCGAGTGGTAGCAGACATCTGCCTCCCATGCATACACACTTCTGAGAGTTGAGCTTATGGCCTGTAACCCTACCTCCTGCGTGCCGCTACCTTTCGCTTCCAAAAGGCCTAGGCTCGCTGCTTGACGCAAGTGTTGGGAGAGGTAACTGGAATCTCCCGGCACACAAGACGAGTGCCTCCAAGCTCAATCAAGCGATTTCCTAGTAATTCCTGGGGTAGACTGGTGCTACATACTAAGTTCCTTACGTGAGTAGGTAGTAGAAGGCCTTGTCCAAAAGCATCTTACTTCTGAGAGTTGAGCTCAACCTCAGTCCCTCACAGTTCCACACTGCCTGCAGAGTGAGTTTCGCACGTCTTCACCAGAGACGTTTGCCGGAGGCTTCTGAGACGCAAGTTAACAATGCAGACCTGGAGGGTATCTCCAGGTGCAGTAGAGTGATAATCTGGGAACCTCCTGTCTCAGAATCCTGCTACCTTCACCCTGCCATAAGAATGCAGCTAGTTGACAGCTGGCTTCAAGGCATGCTTCCCTGTGAGAGCTAAGGACAGGGCACAACCCTCCCGCATCCTGCTTGACTGTAGAAGGAGCTGCTAACGTCCTCATGTTAGTGGCAGGGAAAGGTTGTGAGAAAAGCATGTGGAATCGTTGTGCCTGAACCCACGTGTATCTGAGTTGAATACAGCGATTTCCAAAGTCCTTCTTCATCAGAGTGTAGCTAGGTTCCCACTCGCATGTACGAGTGGGTAGCAGACATCTGCCTCCCATGCATACCCACTTCTGAGAGTTGAGCTTATGGCCTGTAACCCAACCTCCTGCCTGCAGCTACCTTTCGCTTCCAAAAGGCCTAGGCTCGCTGCTTCACCGAAGTGTTGGGAGAGGTAACTGGAATCTCCCGGCACACAAGATTAGTGCCTCCAAGCTCAATCCAGCGATTTCCCAGTAATTCCTGGGGTAGACTGGTGCTACATACTAAGTTCCATACGTGAGTAGGTAGTTGAAGGCCTTGTCCAAAAACATCTTACTTCTGAGAGTTGAGCTCACCCTCAGTCCCTCACAGTTCCACACTGCCTGCAGAGTGAGTTTCGCACGTCTTCACCAGAGACGTTTGCCTTAGGCTTCTGAGACGCAAGTTAACAATGCAGACCTGGAGGGTATCTCCAGGTGCAGTAGAGTGGTAATCTGGGAACCTCCTGTCTCAGAATACTGCTACCTTCACCCTGCCATAAGAATGCAGCTAGTTGACAGCTGGCTTCAAGGCATGCTTCCCTGTGAGAGCTAAGGACAGGCCACAACCCTCCCGCATCCTGCTTGACTGTAGAAGGAGCTGCTAACGTTCTCATGTTAGTGGCAGGGAAATGTTGTGAGAAAAGCATGTGGAATCGTTGTGCCTGAACCCACGTGTATCTGAGTTGAATACAGCGATTTCCAAAGTCCTTCTTCATCAGAGTGTAGCTAGGTTCCCACTCGCATGTACGAGTGGGTAGCAGAATCTGCCTCCCATGCATACCCACTTCTGAGAGTTGAGCTTATGGCCTGTAACCCAACCTCCTGCCTGCAGCTACCTTTCGCTTCCAAAAGGCCTAGGCTCGCTGCTTCACAGAAGTGTTGGGAGAGGTAACTGGAATCTCCCGGCACACAAGATTAGTGCCTCCAAGCTCAATCCAGCGATTTCCCAGTAATTCCTGGGGTAGACTGGTGCTACATACTAAGTTCCATATGTGAGAAGGTAGCTGAACGCCTTGTCCAAAATCATCTTACTGCTGAGAGTTGAGCTCACCCTCAGTCCCTCACAGTTCCACACTGCCCGCAGAGTGAGTTTCCCACGTCTTCACCAGAGACTTTTGCCAGAGGCCTCTGAGACGCAAGTTAACAATGCAGACCTGGACGGTATCTCCAGGTGCAGTAGAGTGGTAATCTGGGAACCTCCTTACTCAGAATACTGCTACCTTCACACTGTCATAAGAATGCAGCTAGTTGAGAGCTGGCTTCTAGGCATGCTTCCCTGTGAGAGCTGAGGACAGGGCAGAACCCTCCCGCATCCTGCCTGACTGTAGACGTACCTGCTAATCTCCTTCTGTTAGTGGCTGGGATAGGTTGTGGGAAAAGCATGTGTAAGCATTGGGCCTGAACTCCCGTGTATCTGAGTTGAATACAGCGATTTCCAACATCCTTCTTCAATAGGAGTGTAGCTAGGTTCCAACTCCCATGTCCGAGTGGTAGCAGACATCTGCCTCCCATGCATACACACTTCTGAGAGTTGAGCTTATGGCCTGTAACCCTACCTCCTGCCTGCCGCTACCTTTCGCTTCCAAAAGGCCTAGGCTCGCTGCTTGACGCAAGTGTTGGGAGATGTAACTGGAATCTCCCGGCACACAAGACGAATGCCTCCAAGCTCAATCAAGCGATTTCCTAGTAATTCCTGGGGTAGACTGGTGCTACATACTAAGTTCCATACGTGAGTAGGTAGTTGAACGCCTTGTCCAAAAACATCTTACTTCTGAGAGTTGAGCTCAACCTCAGTCCCTCACAGTTCCACACTGCCTGCAGAGTGAGTTTCGCACGTCTTCACCAGAGACGTTTGCCAGAGGCTTCTGAGACGCAAGTTAACAATGCAGACCTGGAGGGTATCTCCAGGTGCAGTAGAGTGGTAATCTGGGAACCTCCTGTCTCAGAATACGGCTACCTTCACCCTGCCATAAGAATGCAGCTAGTTGACAGCTGGCTTCAAGGCATGCTTCCCTGTGAGAGCTAAGGACAGGGCACAACCCTCCCGCATCCTGCTTGACTGTAGAATGAGCTGCTAACGTCCTCATGTTAGTGGCAGGGAAAGGTTGTGAGAAAAGCATGTGGAATATTTGTGCCTGAACCCACGTGTATCTGAGTTGAATACAGCAATTTCCAAAGTCCTTCTTCATCAGAGTGTAGCTAGGTTCCCACTCACATGTACGAGTGGGTAGCAGACATCTGCCTCCCATGCATACCCACTTCTGAGAGTTGAGCTTATGGCCTGTAACCCAACCTCCTGCCTGCAGCTACCTTTCGCTTCCAAAAGGCCTAGGCTCGCTGCTTCACCGAAGTGTTGGGAGAGGTAACTGGAATCTCCCTGCACACAAGATTAGTGCCTCCAAGCTCAATCCAGCGATTTCCCAGTAATTCCTGGGGTAGACTGGTGCTACATACTAAGTTCCATATGTGAGAAGGTAGCTGAACGCCTTGTCCGAAATCATCTTACTGCTGAGAGTTGAGCTCACCCTCAGTCCCTCACAGTTCCACACTGCCCGCAGAGTGAGTTTCCCACGTCTTCACCAGAGACTTTTGCCAGAGGCCTCTGAGACGCAAGTTAACAATGCAGACCTGGACGGTATCTCCAGGTGCAGTAGAGTGGTAATCTGGGAACCTCCTTACTCAGAATACTGCTACCTTCACACTGTCATAAGAATGCAGCTAGTTGAGAGCTGGCTTCTTGGCATGCTTCCCTGTGAGAGCTGAGGACAGGGTAGAACCCTCCCGCATCCTGCCTGACTGTAGACATACCTGCTAACCTCCTTATGTTAGTGGCTGGGATAGGTTGTGGGAAAAGCATGTGTAAGCATTGGGCCTGAACTCCCGTGTATCTGAGTTGAATACAGTGATTTCCAACATCCTTCTTCAATAGGAGTGTAGCTAGGTTCCAACTCCCATGTCCGAGTGGTAGCAGACATCTGCCTCCCATGCATACACACTTCTGAGAGTTGAGCTTATGGCCTGTAACCCTACCTCCTGCCTGCCGCTACCTTTCGCTTCCAAAAGGCCTAGGCTCGCTGCTTGACGCAAGTGTTGGGAGAGGTAACTGGAATCTCCCGGCACACAAGACGAGTGCCTCCAAGCTCAATCAAGCGATTTCCTAGTAATTCCCTGGGTAGACTGGTGCTACATACTAAGTTCCGTACGTGAGTAGGTAGTTGAACGCCTTGTCCAAAAACATCTTACTTCTGAGAGTTGAGCTCACCCTCAGTCCCTCACAGTTCCACACTGCCTGCAGAGTGAATTTCGCACGTCTTCACCAGAGACGTTTGCCAGAGGCTTCTGAGACGCAAGTTAACAATGCAGACCTGGAGGGTATCTCCAGGTGCAGTAGAGTGGTAATCTGGGAACCTCCTGTCTCAGAATACTGCTACCTTCACCCTGCCATAAGAATGCAGCTAGTTGACAGCTGGCTTCAAGGCATGCTTCCCTGTGAGAGCTAAGGACAGGGCACAACCCTGCCGCATCCTGCTTGACTGTAGAAGGAGCTGCTAACGTCCTCATGTTAGTGGCAGGGAAAGGTTGTGAGAAAAGCATGTGGAATCGTTGTGCCTGAACCCACGTGTATCTGAGATGAATACGGCGATTTCCAAAGTCCTTCTTCCTCAGAGTGTAGCTAGGTTCCCACTCGCATGTACGAGTGGGTAGCAGACATCTGCCTCCCATGCATACCCACTTCTGAGAGTTGAGCTTATGGCCTGTAACCCAACCTCCTGCCTGCAGCTACCTTTCGCTTCCAAAAGGCCTAGGCTCGCTGCTTCACCGAAGTGTTGGGAGAGGTAACTGGAATCTCCCGGCACACAAGATTAGTGCCTCCAAGCTCAATCCAGCGATTTCCCAGTAATTCCTGGGGTAGACTGGTGCTACATACTAAGTTCCATATGTGAGAAGGTAGCTGAACGCCTTGTCCGAAATCATCTTACTGCTGAGAGTTGAGCTCACCCTCAGTCCCTCACAGTTCCACACTGCCCGCAGAGTGAGTTTCCCACGTCTTCACCAGAGACTTTTGCCAGAGGCCTCTGAGACGCAAGTTAACAATGCAGACATGGACGGTATCTCCAGGTGCAGTAGAGTGGTAATCTGGGAACCTCCTTACTCAGAATACTGCTACCTTCACACTGTCATAAGAATGCAGCTAGTTGAGAGCTGGCTTCTTGGCATGCTTCCCTGTGAGAGCTGAGGACAGGGCAGAACCCTCCCGCATCCTGCCTGACTGTAGACATACCTGCTAACCTCCTTATGTTAGTGGCTGGGATAGGTTGTGGGAAAAGCATGTGTAAGCATTGGGCCTGAACTCCCGTGTATCTGAGTTGAATACAGTGATTTCCAACATCCTTCTTCAATAGGAGTGTAGCTAGGTTCCAACTCCCATGTCCGAGTGGTAGCAGACATCTGCCTCCCATGCATACACACTTCTGAGAGTTGAGCTTATGGCCTGTAACCCTACCTCCTGCCTGCCGCTACCTTTCGCTTCCAAAAGGCCTAGGCTCGCTGCTTGACGCAAGTGTTGGGAGAGGTAACTGGAATCTCCCGGCACACAAGACGAGTGCCTCCAAGCTCAATCAAGCGATTTCCTAGTAATTCCCTGGGTAGACTGGTGCTACATACTAAGTTCCGTACGTGAGTAGGTAGTTGAACGCCTTGTCCAAAAACATCTTACTTCTGAGAGTTGAGCTCACCCTCAGTCCCTCACAGTTCCACACTGCCTGCAGAGTGAGTTTCGCACGTCTTCACCAGAGACGTTTGCCAGAGGCTTCTGAGACGCAAGTTAACAATGCAGACCTGGAGGGTATCTCCAGGTGCAGTAGAGTGGTAATCTGGGAACCTCCTGTCTCAGAATACTGCTACCTTCACCCTGCCATAAGAATGCAGCTAGTTGACAGCTGGCTTCAAGGCATGCTTCCCTGTGAGAGCTAAGGACAGGGCACAACCCTGCCGCATCCTGCTTGACTGTAGAAGGAGCTGCTAACGTCCTCATGTTAGTGGCAGGGAAAGGTTGTGAGAAAAGCATGTGGAATCGTTGTGCCTGAACCCACGTGTATCTGAGATGAATACGGCGATTTCCAAAGTCCTTCTTCCTCAGAGTGTAGCTAGGTTCCCACTCGCATGTACGAGTGGGTAGCAGACATCTGCCTCCCATGCATACCCACTTCTGAGAGTTGAGCTTATGGCCTGTAACCCAACCTCCTGCCTGCAGCTACCTTTCGCTTCCAAAAGGCCTAGGCTCGCTGCTTCACCGAAGTGTTGGGAGAGGTAACTGGAATCTCCCGGCACACAAGATTAGTGCCTCCAAGCTCAATCCAGCGATTTCCCAGTAATTCCTGGGGTAGACTGGTGCTACATACTAAGTTCCATATGTGAGAAGGTAGCTGAACGCCTTGTCCGAAATCATCTTACTGCTGAGAGTTGAGCTCACCCTCAGTCCCTCACAGTTCCACACTGCCCGCAGAGTGAGTTTCCCACGTCTTCACCAGAGACTTTTGCCAGAGGCCTCTGAGACGCAAGTTAACAATGCAGACATGGACGGTATCTCCAGGTGCAGTAGAGTGGTAATCTGGGAACCTCCTTACTCAGAATACTGCTACCTTCACACTGTCATAAGAATGCAGCTAGTTGAGAGCTGGCTTCTTGGCATGCTTCCCTGTGAGAGCTGAGGACAGGGCAGAACCCTCCCGCTACCTGCCTGACTGTAGACGTACCAGCTAACCTCCTTCTGTTAGTGGCTGGGATAGGTTTTGGGAAAAGCATGTGTAAGCATTGGGCCTGAACTCCCGTGTATCTGAGTTGAATACAGGGATTTCCAACATCCTTCTCCAATAGGAGTGTAGCTAGGTTCCAACTCCCATGTCCGAGTGGGTAGCAGACATCTGCCTCCCATGCATACACACTTCTGAGAGTTGAGCTTAAGGCCTGTAACCGTACCTCCTGCCTGCCGCTACCTTTCGCTTCCAAAAGGCCTAGGCTCGCTGCTTGACGCAAGTGTTGGGAGAGGTAACTGGAATCTCCCGGCACAGAAGACGAGTGCCTCCAAGCTCAATCAAGCGATTTCCTAGTAATTCCTGGGGTAGACTGGTGCTACATACTAAGTTCCTTACGTGAGTAGGTAGTAGAAGGCCTTGTCCAAAAGCATCTTACTTCTGAGAGTTGAGCTCAACCTCAGTCCCTCACAGTTCCACACTGCCTGCAGAGTGAGTTTCGCACGTCTTCACCAGAGACGTTTGCCGGAGGCTTCTGAGACGCAAGTTAACAATGCAGACCTGGAGGGTATCTCCAGGTGCAGTAGAGTGATAATCTGGGAACCTCCTGTCTCAGAATACTGCTACCTTCACCCTGCCATAAGAATGCAGCTAGTTGACAGCTGGCTTCAAGGCATGCTTCCCTGTGAGAGCTAAGGGCAGGGCACAACCCTCCCGCATCCTGCTTGACTGTAGAAGGAGCTGCTAACGTCCTCATGTTAGTGGCAGGGAAAGGTTGTGAGAAAAGCATGTGGAATCGTTGTGCCTGAACCCACGTGTATCTGAGTTGAATACAGCGATTTCCAAAGTCCTTCTTCATCAGAGTGTAGCTAGGTTCCCACTCGCATGTCCGAGTGGGTAGCAGACATCTGCCTCCCATGCATACCCACTTCTGAGAGTTGAGCTTATGGCCTGTAACCCAACCTCCTGCCTGCAGCTACCTTTCGCTTCCAAAAGGCCTAGGCTCGCTGCTTCACCGAAGTGTTGGGAGAGGTAACTGGAATCTCCCGGCACACAAGATTAGTGCCTCCAAGCTCAATCCAGCGATTTCCCAGTAATTCCTGGGGTAGACTGGTGCTACATACTAAGTTCCATACGTGAGTAGGTAGTTGAAGGCCTTGTCCAAAAACATCTTACTTCTGAGAGTTGAGCTCACCCTCAGTCCCTCACAGTTCCACACTGCCTGCAGAGTGAGTTTCGCACGTCTTCACCAGAGACGTTTGCCTTAGGCTTCTGAGACGCAAGTTAACAATGCAGACCTGGAGGGTATCTCCAGGTGCAGTAGAGTGGTAATCTGGGAACCTCCTGTCTCAGAATACTGCTACCTTCACCCTGCCATAAGAATGCAGCTAGTTGACAGCTGGCTTCAAGGCATGCTTCCCTGTGAGAGCTAAGGACAGGCTACAACCCTCCCGCATCCTGCTTGACTGTAGAAGGAGCTGCTAACGTTCTCATGTTAGTGGCAGGGAAATGTTGTGAGAAAAGCATGTGGAATCGTTGTGCCTGAACCCACGTGTATCTGAGTTGAATACAGCGATTTCCAAAGTCCTTCTTCATCAGAGTGTAGCTAGGTTCCCACTCGCATGTACGAGTGGGTAGCAGAATCTGCCTCCCATGCATACCCACTTCTGAGAGTTGAGCTTATGGCCTGTAACCCAACCTCCTGCCTGCAGCTACCTTTCGCTTCCAAAAGGCCTAGGCTCGCTGCTTCACAGAAGTGTTGGGAGAGGTAACTGGAATCTCCCGGCACACAAGATTAGTGCCTCCAAGCTCAATCCAGCGATTTCCCAGTAATTCCTGGGGTAGACTGGTGCTACATACTAAGTTCCATATGTGAGAAGGTAGCTGAACGCCTTGTCCAAAATCATCTTACTGCTGAGAGTTGAGCTCACCCTCAGTCCCTCACAGTTCCACACTGCCCGCAGAGTGAGTTTCCCACGTCTTCACCAGAGACTTTTGCCAGAGGCCTCTGAGACGCAAGTTAACAATGCAGACCTGGACGGTATCTCCAGGTGCAGTAGAGTGGTAATCTGGGAACCTCCTTACTCAGAATACTGCTACCTTCACACTGTCATAAGAATGCAGCTAGTTGAGAGCTGGCTTCTAGGCATGCTTCCCTGTGAGAGCTGAGGACAGGGCAGAACCCTCCCGCATCCTGCCTGACTGTAGACGTACCTGCTAATCTCCTTCTGTTAGTGGCTGGGATAGGTTGTGGGAAAAGCATGTGTAAGCATTGGGCCTGAACTCCCGTGTATCTGAGTTGAATACAGCGATTTCCAACATCCTTCTTCAATAGGAGTGTAGCTAGGTTCCAACTCCCATGTCCGAGTGGTAGCAGACATCTGCCTCCCATGCATACACACTTCTGAGAGTTGAGCTTATGGCCTGTAACCCTACCTCCTTCCTGCCGCTACCTTTCGCTTCCAAAAGGCCTAGGCTCGCTGCTTGACGCAAGTGTTGGGAGATGTAACTGGAATCTCCCGGCACACAAGACGAATGCCTCCAAGCTCAATCAAGCGATTTCCTAGTAATTCCTGGGGTAGACTGGTGCTACATACTAAGTTCCATACGTGAGTAGGTAGTTGAACGCCTTGTCCAAAAACATCTTACTTCTGAGAGTTGAGCTCAACCTCAGTCCCTCACAGTTCCACACTGCCTGCAGAGTGAGTTTCGCACGTCTTCACCAGAGACGTTTGCCAGAGGCTTCTGAGACGCAAGTTAACAATGCAGACCTGGAGGGTATCTCCAGGTGCAGTAGAGTGGTAATCTGGGAACCTCCTGTCTCAGAATACGGCTACCTTCACCCTGCCATAAGAATGCAGCTAGTTGACAGCTGGCTTCAAGGCATGCTTCCCTGTGAGAGCTAAGGACAGGGCACAACCCTCCCGCATCCTGCTTGACTGTAGAATGAGCTGCTAACGTCCTCATGTTAGTGGCAGGGAAAGGTTGTGAGAAAAGCATGTGGAATATTTGTGCCTGAACCCACGTGTATCTGAGTTGAATACAGCGATTTCCAAAGTCCTTCTTCATCAGAGTGTAGCTAGGTTCCCACTCACATGTACGAGTGGGTAGCAGACATCTGCCTCCCATGCATACCCACTTCTGAGAGTTGAGCTTATGGCCTGTAACCCAACCTCCTGCCTGCAGCTACCTTTCGCTTCCAAAAGGCCTAGGCTCGCTGCTTCACCGAAGTGTTGGGAGAGGTAACTGGAATCTCCCTGCACACAAGATTAGTGCCTCCAAGCTCAATCCAGCGATTTCCCAGTAATTCCTGGGGTAGACTGGTGCTACATACTAAGTTCCATATGTGAGAAGGTAGCTGAACGCCTTGTCCGAAATCATCTTACTGCTGAGAGTTGAGCTCACCCTCAGTCCCTCACAGTTCCACACTGCCCGCAGAGTGAGTTTCCCACGTCTTCACCAGAGACTTTTGCCAGAGGCCTCTGAGACGCAAGTTAACAATGCAGACCTGGACGGTATCTCCAGGTGCAGTAGAGTGGTAATCTGGGAACCTCCTTACTCAGAATACTGCTACCTTCACACTGTCATAAGAATGCAGCTAGTTGAGAGCTGGCTTCTTGGCATGCTTCCCTGTGAGAGCTGAGGACAGGGTAGAACCCTCCCGCATCCTGCCTGACTGTAGACATACCTGCTAACCTCCTTATGTTAGTGGCTGGGATAGGTTGTGGGAAAAGCATGTGTAAGCATTGGGCCTGAACTCCCGTGTATCTGAGTTGAATACAGTGATTTCCAACATCCTTCTTCAATAGGAGTGTAGCTAGGTTCCAACTCCCATGTCCGAGTGGTAGCAGACATCTGCCTCCCATGCATACACACTTCTGAGAGTTGAGCTTATGGCCTGTAACCCTACCTCCTGCCTGCCGCTACCTTTCGCTTCCAAAAGGCCTAGGCTCGCTGCTTGACGCAAGTGTTGGGAGAGGTAACTGGAATCTCCCGGCACACAAGACGAGTGCCTCCAAGCTCAATCAAGCGATTTCCTAGTAATTCCCTGGGTAGACTGGTGCTACATACTAAGTTCCGTACGTGAGTAGGTAGTTGAACGCCTTGTCCAAAAACATCTTACTTCTGAGAGTTGAGCTCACCCTCAGTCCCTCACAGTTCCACACTGCCTGCAGAGTGAGTTTCGCACGTCTTCACCAGAGACGTTTGCCAGAGGCTTCTGAGACGCAAGTTAACAATGCAGACCTGGAGGGTATCTCCAGGTGCAGTAGAGTGGTAATCTGGGAACCTCCTGTCTCAGAATACTGCTACCTTCACCCTGCCATAAGAATGCAGCTAGTTGACAGCTGGCTTCAAGGCATGCTTCCCTGTGAGAGCTAAGGACAGGGCACAACCCTGCCGCATCCTGCTTGACTGTAGAAGGAGCTGCTAACGTCCTCATGGTAGTGGCAGGGAAAGGTTGTGAGAAAAGCATGTGGAATCGTTGTGCCTGAACCCACGTGTATCTGAGATGAATACGGCGATTTCCAAAGTCCTTCTTCCTCAGAGTGTAGCTAGGTTCCCACTCGCATGTACGAGTGGGTAGCAGACATCTGCCTCCCATGCATACCCACTTCTGAGAGTTGAGCTTATGGCCTGTAACCCAACCTCCTGCCTGCAGCTACCTTTCGCTTCCAAAAGGCCTAGGCTCGCTGCTTCACCGAAGTGTTGGGAGAGGTAACTGGAATCTCCCGGCACACAAGATTAGTGCCTCCAAGCTCAATCCAGCGATTTCCCAGTAATTCCTGGGGTAGACTGGTGCTACATACTAAGTTCCATATGTGAGAAGGTAGCTGAACGCCTTGTCCGAAATCATCTTACTGCTGAGAGTTGAGCTCACCCTCAGTCCCTCACAGTTCCACACTGCCCGCAGAGTGAGTTTCCCACGTCTTTACCAGAGACTTTTGCCAGAGGCCTCTGAGACGCAAGTTAACAATGCAGACATGGACGGTATCTCCAGGTGCAGTAGAGTGGTAATCTGGGAACCTCCTTACTCAGAATACTGCTACCTTCACACTGTCATAAGAATGCAGCTAGTTGAGAGCTGGCTTCTTGGCATGCTTCCCTGTGAGAGCTGAGGACAGGGCAGAACCCTCCCGCATCCTGCCTGACTGTAGACATACCTGCTAACCTCCTTATGTTAGTGGCTGGGATAGGTTGTGGGAAAAGCATGTGTAAGCATTGGGCCTGAACTCCCGTGTATCTGAGTTGAATACAGTGATTTCCAACATCCTTCTTCAATAGGAGTGTAGCTAGGTTCCAACTCCCATGTCCGAGTGGTAGCAGACATCTGCCTCCCATGCATACACACTTCTGAGAGTTGAGCTTATGGCCTGTAACCCTACCTCCTGCCTGCCGCTACCTTTCGCTTCCAAAAGGCCTAGGCTCGCTGCTTGACGCAAGTGTTGGGAGAGGTAACTGGAATCTCCCGGCACACAAGACGAGTGCCTCCAAGCTCAATCAAGCGATTTCCTAGTAATTCCCTGGGTAGACTGGTGCTACATACTAAGTTCCGTACGTGAGTAGGTAGTTGAACGCCTTGTCCAAAAACATCTTACTTCTGAGAGTTGAGCTCACCCTCAGTCCCTCACAGTTCCACACTGCCTGCAGAGTGAGTTTCGCACGTCTTCACCAGAGACGTTTGCCAGAGGCTTCTGAGACGCAAGTTAACAATGCAGACCTGGAGGGTATCTCCAGGTGCAGTAGAGTGGTAATCTGGGAACCTCCTGTCTCAGAATACTGCTACCTTCACCCTGCCATAAGAATGCAGCTAGTTGACAGCTGGCTTCAAGGCATGCTTCCCTGTGAGAGCTAAGGACAGGGCACAACCCTGCCGCATCCTGCTTGACTGTAGAAGGAGCTGCTAACGTCCTCATGTTAGTGGCAGGGAAAGGTTGTGAGAAAAGCATGTGGAATCGTTGTGCCTGAACCCACGTGTATCTGAGATGAATACGGCGATTTCCAAAGTCCTTCTTCCTCAGAGTGTAGCTAGGTTCCCACTCGCATGTACGAGTGGGTAGCAGACATCTGCCTCCCATGCATACCCACTTCTGAGAGTTGAGCTTATGGCCTGTAACCCAACCTCCTGCCTGCAGCTACCTTTCGCTTCCAAAAGGCCTAGGCTCGCTGCTTCACCGAAGTGTTGGGAGAGGTAACTGGAATCTCCCGGCACACAAGATTAGTGCCTCCAAGCTCAATCCAGCGATTTCCCAGTAATTCCTGGGGTAGACTGGTGCTACATACTAAGTTCCATATGTGAGAAGGTAGCTGAACGCCTTGTCCGAAATCATCTTACTGCTGAGAGTTGAGCTCACCCTCAGTCCCTCACAGTTCCACACTGCCCGCAGAGTGAGTTTCCCACGTCTTCACCAGAGACTTTTGCCAGAGGCCTCTGAGACGCAAGTTAACAATGCAGACATGGACGGTATCTCCAGGTGCAGTAGAGTGGTAATCTGGGAACCTCCTTACTCAGAATACTGCTACCTTCACACTGTCATAAGAATGCAGCTAGTTGAGAGCTGGCTTCTTGGCATGCTTCCCTGTGAGAGCTGAGGACAGGGCAGAACCCTCCCGCTACCTGCCTGACTGTAGACGTACCAGCTAACCTCCTTCTGTTAGTGGCTGGGATAGGTTTTGGGAAAAGCATGTGTAAGCATTGGGCCTGAACTCCCGTGTATCTGAGTTGAATACAGGGATTTCCAACATCCTTCTCCAATAGGAGTGTAGCTAGGTTCCAACTCCCATGTCCGAGTGGGTAGCAGACATCTGCCTCCCATGCATACACACTTCTGAGAGTTGAGCTTAAGGCCTGTAACCGTACCTCCTGCCTGCCGCTACCTTTCGCTTCCAAAAGGCCTAGGCTCGCTGCTTGACGCAAGTGTTGGGAGAGGTAACTGGAATCTCCCGGCACAGAAGACGAGTGCCTCCAAGCTCAATCAAGCGATTTCCTAGTAATTCCTGGGGTAGACTGGTGCTACATACTAAGTTCCATACGTGAGTAGGTAGTTGAAGGCCTTGTCCAAAAACATCTTACTTCTGAGAGTTGAGCTCACCCTCAGTCCCTCACAGTTCCACACTGCCTGCAGAGTGAGTTTCGCACGTCTTCACCAGAGACGTTTGCCAGAGGCTTCTGAGACGCAAGTTAACAATGCAGACCTGGAGGGTATCTCCAGGTGCAGTAGAGTGGTAATCTGGGAACCTCCTGTCTCAGAATACTGCTACCTTCACCCTGCCATAAGAATGCAGCTAGTTGACAGCTGGCTTCAAGGCATGCTTCCCTGTGAGAGCTAAGGACAGGGCACAACCCTGCCGCATCCTGCTTGACTGTAGAAGGAGCTGCTAACGTCCTCATGTTAGTGGCAGGGAAAGGTTGTGAGAAAAGCATGTGGAATCGTTGTGCCTGAACCCACGTGTATCTGAGTTGAATACAGCGATTTCCAAAGTCCTTCTTCATCAGAGTGTAGCTAGGTTCCCACTCGCATGTACGAGTGGGTAGCAGACATCTGCCTCCCATGCATATCCACTTCTGAGAGTTGAGCTTATGGCCTGTAACCCAACCTCCTGCCTGCAGCTACCTTTCGCTTCCAAAAGGCCTTGGCTCGCTGCTTCACCGAAGTGTTGGGAGAGGTAACTGGAATCTCCCGGCACACAAGATTAGTGCCTCCAAGCTCAATCCAGCGATTTCCCAGTAATTCCTGGGGTAGACTGGTGCTACATACTAAGTTCCATATGTGAGAAGGTAGCTGAACGCCTTGTCCGAAATCATCTTACTGCTGAGAGTTGAGCTCACCCTCAGTCCCTCACAGTTCCACACTGCCCGCAGAGTGAGTTTCCCACGTCTTCACCAGAGACTTTTGCCAGAGGCCTCTGAGACGCAAGTTAACAATGCAGACCTGGACGGTATCTCCAGGTGCAGTAGAGTGGTAATCTGGGAACCTCCTTACTCAGAATACTGCTACCTTCGCACTGTCATAAGAATGCAGCTAGTTGAGAGCTGGCTTCTTAGCATGCTTCCCTGTGAGAGCTGAGGACAGGGCAGAACCCTCCCGCATCCTGCCTGACTGTAGACGTACCTGCTAACCTCCTTATGTTAGTGGCTGGGATAGGTTGTGGGAAAAGCATGTGTAAGCATTGGGCCTGAACTCCCGTGTATCTGAGTTGAATACAGCGATTTCCAACATCCTTCTTCAATAGGAGTGTAGCTAGGTTCCAACTCCCATGTCCGAGTGGTAGCAGACATCTGCCTCCCATGCATACACACTTCTGAGAGTTTAGCTTATGGCCTGTAACCCTACCTCCTGCCTGCCGCTACCTTTCGCTTCCAAAAGGCCTAGGTTCGCTGCTTGACGCAAGTGTTGGGAGAGGTAACTGGAATCTCCCGGCACACAAGACGAGTGCCTCCAAGCTCAATCAAGCGATTTCCTAGTAATTCCTGGGGTAGACTGGTGCTACATACTAAGTTCCATACGTGAGTAGGTAGTTGAAGGCCTTGTCCAAAAACATCTTACTTCTGAGAGTTGAGCTCAACCTCAGTCCCTCACAGTTCCACACTGCCTGCAGAGTGAGTTTCGCACGTCTTCACCAGAGACGTTTGCCAGAGGCTTCTGAGACGCAAGTTAACAATGCAGACCTGGAGGGTATCTCCAGGTGCAGTAGAGTGGTAATCTGGGAACCTCCTGTCTCAGAATACGGCTACTTTCACCCTGCCATAAGAATGCAGCTAGTTGACAGCTGGCTTCAAGGCATGCTTCCCTTTGAGAGATAAGGAGAGGGGACAACCCTCCCGCATCCTGCTTGACTGCAGAAGGAGCTGCTAACGTCCTCATGTTAGTGGCAGGGAAAGGTTGTGAGAAAAGCATGTGGAATCGTTGTGCCTGAACCCACGTGTATCTGAGTTGAATACAGCGATTTCCAAAGTCCTTCTTCATCAGAGTGTAGCTAGGTTCCCACTCGCATGTACGAGTGGGTAGCAGACATCTGCCTCCCATGCATACCCACTTCTGAGAGTTGAGCTTATGGCCTGTAACCCAACATCCTGCCTGCAGCTACCTTTCGCTTCCAAAAGGCCTAGGCTCGCTGCTTCATCGAAGTGTTGGGAGAGGAACTGGAATCTCCCGGCACACAAGATTAGTGCCTCCAAGCTCAATCCAGCGATTTCCCAGTAATTCCTGGGGTAGACTGGTGCTACATACTAAGTTCCATATGTGAGAAGGTAGCTGAACGCCTTGTCCGAAATCATCTTACTGCTGAGAGTTGAGCTCACCCTCAGTCCCTCACAGTTCCACACTGCCCGCAGAGTGAGTTTCCCACGTCTTCACCAGAGACTTTTGCCAGAGGCCTCTGAGACGCAAGTTAACAATGCAGACCTGGAGGGTATCTCCAGGTGCAGTAGAGTGGTAATCTGGGAACCTCCTTACTCAGAATACTGCTACCTTCACACTGTCATAAGAATGCAGCTAGTTGAGAGCTGGCTTCTTGGCATGCTTCCCTGTGAGACCTGAGGACAGGGCAGAACCCTCCCGCATCCTGCCTGACTGTAGACGTACCTGCTAACCTCCTTCTGTTAGTGGCTGGGATAGGTTGTGGGAAAAGCATGTGTAAGCATTGGGCCTGAACTCCCGTGTATCTGAGTTGAATACAGGGATTTCCAACATCCTTCTTCAATAGGAGTGTAGCTAGGTTCCAACTCCCATGTCCGAGCGGTAGCAGACATCTGCCTCCCATGCATACACACTTCTGAGAGTTGAGCTTATGGCCTGTAACCCTACATCCTGCCTGCCGCTACCTTTCGCTTCCAAAAGGCCTAGGCTCGCTGCTTGACGCAAGTGTTGGGAGAGGTAACTGGAATCTCCCGGCACACAAGACGAGTGCCTCCAAGCTCAATCAAGCGATTTCCTAGTAATTCCTGGGGTAGACTGGTGCTACATACTAAGTTCCATACGTGAGTAGGTAGTTGAAGGCCTTGTCCAAAAACATCTTACTTCTGAGAGTTGAGCTCAACCTCAGTCCCTCACAGTTCCACACTGCCTGCAGAGTGAGTTTCGCACGTCTTCACCAGAGACGTTTGCCAGAGGCTTCTGAGACGCAAGTTAACAATGCAGACCTGGAGGGTATCTCCAGGTGCAGTAGAGTGGTAATCTGGGAACCTCCTGTCTCAGAATACTGCTACCTTCACCCTGCCATAAGAATGCAGCTAGCTGACAGCTGGACTCAAGGCTTGCTTCCCTTTGAGAGATAAGGACAGGGGACAACCCTCCCGCATCCTGCTTGACTGTAGAAGGAGCTGCTAACGTCCTCATGTTAGTGGCAGGGAAAGGTTGTGAGAAAAGCATGTGGAATCGTTGTGCCTGAACCCACGTGTATCTGAGTTGAATACAGCGATTTCCAAAGTCCTTCTTCATCAGAGTGTAGCTAGGTTCCCACTCGCATGTACGAGTGGGTAGCAGACATCTGCCTCCCATGCATACCCACTTCTGAGAGTTGAGCTTATGGCCTGTAACCCAACCTCCTGCCTGCAGCTACCTTTCGCTTCCAAAAGGCCTAGGCTCGCTGCTTCACCGAAGTGTTGGGAGAGGTAACTGGAATCTCCCGGCACACAAGATTAGTGCCTCCCAGCTCAATCCAGCGATTTCCCAGTAATTCCTGGGGTAGACTGGTGCTACATACTAAGTTCCATATGTGAGAAGGTAGCTGAACGCCTTGTCCGAAATCATCTTACTGCTGAGAGTTGAGCTCACCCTCAGTCCCTCACAGTTCCACACTGCCCGCAGAGTGAGTTTCCCACGTCTTCACCAGAGACTTTTGCCAGAGGCCTCTGAGACGCAAGTTAACAATGCAGACCTGGACGGTATCTCCAGGTGCAGTAGAGTGGTAATCTGGGAACCTCCTTACTCAGAATACTGCTACCTTCACACTGTCATAAGAATGCAGCTAGTTGAGAGCTGGCTTCTAGGCATGCTTCCCTGTGAGAGCTGAGGACAGGGCAGAACCCTCCCGCATCCTGCCTGACTATAGACGTACCTGCTAACCTCCTTCTGTTAGTGGCTGGGATAGGTTGTGGGAAAAGCATGTGTAAGCATTGGGCCTGAACTCCCGTGTATCTGAGTTGAATACAGCGATTTCCAACATCCTTCTTCAATAGGAGTGTAGCTAGGTTCCAACTCCCATGTCCCAGTGGGTAGCAGACATCTGCCTCCCATGCATACACACTTCTGAGAGTTGAGCTTATGGCCTGTAACCGTACCTCCTTCCTGCGGCTACCTTTCGCTTCCAAAAGGCCTAGGCTCGCTGCTTGACGCAAGTGTTGGGAGAGGTAACTGGAATCTCCCGGCACATAAGACGAGTGCCTCCAAGCTCAATCAAGCGATTTCCTAGTAATTCCTGGGGTAGACCTGTGCTACATACTAAGTTCCATACGTGAGTAGGTAGTTGAAGGCCTTGTCCAAAAACATCTTACTTCTCAGAGTTGAGCTCACCCTCAGTCCCTCACAGTTCCACACTGCCTGCAGAGTGAGTTTCGCACGTCTTCACCAGAGACGTTTGCCAGAGGCTTCTGAGACGCAAGTTAACAATGCAGACCTGGAGGGTATCTCCAGGTGCAGTAGAGTGGTAATCTGGGAACCTCCTGTCTCAGAAAACTGCTACCTTCACCCTGCCATAAGAATGCAGCTAGTTGACAGCTGGCTTCAAGGCATGCTTCCCTGTGAGAGCTAAGGACAGGCCACAACCCTCCCGCATCCTGCTTGACTGTAGAAGGAGCTGCTAACGTCCTCATGTTAGTGGCAGGGAAAGGTTGTGAGAAAAGCATGTGGAATCGTTGTGCCTGAACCCACGTGTATCTGAGTTGAATACAGCGATTTCCAAAGTCCTTCTTCATCAGAGTGTAGCTAGGTTCCCACTCGCATGTCCGAGTGGGTAGCAGACATCTGCCTCCCATGTATACACACTTTAGAGAGTTGAGCTTATGGCCTGTAAGCCTACCTCCTGCCTGCAGCTACCTTTCGCTTCCAAAAGGCCTAGGCTCGCTGCTTCACCGAAGTGTTCGGAGAGGTAACTGGAATCTCCCGGCACACAAGACTAGTGCCACCAAGCTCAATCCAGCGATTTCCCAGTAATTCCTGGGGTAGACTGGTGCTACATACTAAGTTCCATATGTGAGAAAGTAGCTGAACGCCTTGTCCAAAATCATCTTACTGCTGAGAGTTGAGCTCACCCTCAGTCCCTCACAGTTCCACACTGCCTGCAGAGTGAGTTTCCCACGTCTTCACCAGAGACTTTTGCCAGAGGCTTCTGAGACGCAAGTTAACAATGCACACCTGGACGGTATCTCCAGGTGCAGTAGAGTGGTAATCTGGGAACCTCCTTACTCAGAATACTGCTACCTTCACACTGTCATAAGAATGCAGCTAGTTGAGAGCTGGCTTCTAGGCAAGCTTCCCTGTGAGAGCTGAGGACAGGGCAGAACCCTCCCGCATCCTGCCTGACTGTAGACGTACCTGCTAACCTCCTTATGTTAGTGGCTGGGATGGGTTGCGGGAAAAGCATGTGTAAGCATTGGGCCTGAACTCCCGTGTATCTGAGTTGAATACAGCGATTTCCAACATCCTTCTTGAATAGGAGTGTAGCTAGGTTCCAACTCCCATGTCCGAGTGGGTAGCAGACATCTGCCTCCCATGCATACACACTTCTGAGAGTTGAGCTTATGGCCTGTAACCCTACATCCTGCCTGCCGCTACCTTTCGCTTCCAAAAGGCCTAGGCTCGCTGCTTGACGCAAGTGTTGGGAGAGGTAACTGGAATCTCCCGGCACACAAGACGAGTGCCTCCAAGCTCAATCAAGCGATTTCCTAGTAATTCCTGGGGTAGACTGGTGCTACATACTAAGTTCCATACGTGAGTAGGTAGTTGAAGGCCTTGTCCAAAAACATCTTACTTCTGAGAGTTGAGCTCACCCTCAGTCCCTCACAGTTCCACACTGCCTGCAGAGTGAGTTTCGCACGTCTTCACCAGAGACGTTTGCCAGAGGCTTCTGAGACGCAAGTTAACAATGCAGACCTGGAGGGTATCTCCAGGTGCAGTAGAGTGGTAATCTGGGAACCTCCTGTCTCAGAATACTGCTACCTTCACCCTGCCATAAGAATGCAGCTAGTTGACAGCTGGCTTCAAGGCATGCTTCCCTGTGAGAGCTAAGGACAGGGCACAACCCTGCCGCATCCTGCTTGACTGTAGAAGGAGCTGCTAACGTCCTCATGTTAGTGGCAGGGAAAGGTTGTGAGAAAAGCATGTGGAATCGTTGTGCCTGAACCCACGTGTATCTGAGTTGAATACAGCGATTTCCAAAGTCCTTCTTCATCAGAGTGTAGCTAGGTTCCCACTCGCATGTACGAGTGGGTAGCAGACATCTGCCTCCCATGCATATCCACTTCTGAGAGTTGAGCTTATGGCCTGTAACCCAACCTCCTGCCTGCAGCTACCTTTCGCTTCCAAAAGGCCTTGGCTCGCTGCTTCACCGAAGTGTTGGGAGAGGTAACTGGAATCTCCCGGCACACAAGATTAGTGCCTCCAAGCTCAATCCAGCGATTTCCCAGTAATTCCTGGGGTAGACTGGTGCTACATACTAAGTTCCATATGTGAGAAGGTAGCTGAACGCCTTGTCCGAAATCATCTTACTGCTGAGAGTTGAGCTCACCCTCAGTCCCTCACAGTTCCACACTGCCCGCAGAGTGAGTTTCCCACGTCTTCACCAGAGACTTTTGCCAGAGGCCTCTGAGACGCAAGTTAACAATGCAGACCTGGACGGTATCTCCAGGTGCAGTAGAGTGGTAATCTGGGAACCTCCTTACTCAGAATACTGCTACCTTCGCACTGTCATAAGAATGCAGCTAGTTGAGAGCTGGCTTCTTAGCATGCTTCCCTGTGAGAGCTGAGGACAGGGCAGAACCCTCCCGCATCCTGCCTGACTGTAGACGTACCTGCTAACCTCCTTATGTTAGTGGCTGGGATAGGTTGTGGGAAAAGCATGTGTAAGCATTGGGCCTGAACTCCCGTGTATCTGAGTTGAATACAGCGATTTCCAACATCCTTCTTCAATAGGAGTGTAGCTAGGTTCCAACTCCCATGTCCGAGTGGTAGCAGACATCTGCCTCCCATGCATACACACTTCTGAGAGTTTAGCTTATGGCCTGTAACCCTACCTCCTGCCTGCCGCTACCTTTCGCTTCCAAAAGGCCTAGGTTCGCTGCTTGACGCAAGTGTTGGGAGAGGTAACTGGAATCTCCCGGCACACAAGACGAGTGCCTCCAAGCTCAATCAAGCGATTTCCTAGTAATTCCTGGGGTAGACTGGTGCTACATACTAAGTTCCATACGTGAGTAGGTAGTTGAAGGCCTTGTCCAAAAACATCTTACTTCTGAGAGTTGAGCTCAACCTCAGTCCCTCACAGTTCCACACTGCCTGCAGAGTGAGTTTCGCACGTCTTCACCAGAGACGTTTGCCAGAGGCTTCTGAGACGCAAGTTAACAATGCAGACCTGGAGGGTATCTCCAGGTGCAGTAGAGTGGTAATCTGGGAACCTCCTGTCTCAGAATACGGCTACATTCACCCTGCCATAAGAATGCAGCTAGTTGACAGCTGGCTTCAAGGCATGCTTCCCTTTGAGAGATAAGGAGAGGGGACAACCCTCCCGCATCCTGCTTGACTGCAGAAGGAGCTGCTAACGTCCTCATGTTAGTGGCAGGGAAAGGTTGTGAGAAAAGCATGTGGAATCGTTGTGCCTGAACCCACGTGTATCTGAGTTGAATACAGCGATTTCCAAAGTCCTTCTTCATCAGAGTGTAGCTAGGTTCCCACTCGCATGTACGAGTGGGTAGCAGACATCTGCCTCCCATGCATACCCACTTCTGAGAGTTGAGCTTATGGCCTGTAACCCAACATCCTGCCTGCAGCTACCTTTCGCTTCCAAAAGGCCTAGGCTCGCTGCTTCATCGAAGTGTTGGGAGAGGAACTGGAATCTCCCGGCCCACAAGATTAGTGCCTCCAAGCTCAATCCAGCGATTTCCCAGTAATTCCTGGGGTAGACTGGTGCTACATACTAAGTTCCATATGTGAGAAGGTAGCTGAACGCCTTGTCCGAAATCATCTTACTGCTGAGAGTTGAGCTCACCCTCAGTCCCTCACAGTTCCACACTGCCCGCAGAGTGAGTTTCCCACGTCTTCACCAGAGACTTTTGCCAGAGGCCTCTGAGACGCAAGTTAACAATGCAGACCTGGAGGGTATCTCCAGGTGCAGTAGAGTGGTAATCTGGGAACCTCCTTACTCAGAATACTGCTACCTTCACACTGTCATAAGAATGCAGCTAGTTGAGAGCTGGCTTCTTGGCATGCTTCCCTGTGAGACCTGAGGACAGGGCAGAACCCTCCCGCATCCTGCCTGACTGTAGACGTACCTGCTAACCTCCTTCTGTTAGTGGCTGGGATAGGTTGTGGGAAAAGCATGTGTAAGCATTGGGCCTGAACTCCCGTGTATCTGAGTTGAATACAGGGATTTCCAACATCCTTCTTCAATAGGAGTGTAGCTAGGTTCCAACTCCCATGTCCGAGCGGTAGCAGACATCTGCCTCCCATGCATACACACTTCTGAGAGTTGAGCTTATGGCCTGTAACCCTACCTCCTGCCTGCCGCTACCTTTCGCTTCCAAAAGGCCTAGGCTCGCTGCTTGACGCAAGTGTTGGGAGAGGTAACTGGAATCTCCCGGCACACAAGACGAGTGCCTCCAAGCTCAATCAAGCGATTTCCTAGTAATTCCTGGGGTAGACTGGTGCTACATACTAAGTTCCATACGTGAGTAGGTAGTTGAAGGCCTTGTCCAAAAACATCTTACTTCTGAGAGTTGAGCTCAACCTCAGTCCCTCACAGTTCCACACTGCCTGCAGAGTGAGTTTCGCACGTCTTCACCAGAGACGTTTGCCAGAGGCTTCTGAGACGCAAGTTAACAATGCAGACCTGGAGGGTATCTCCAGGTGCAGTAGAGTGGTAATCTGGGAACCTCCTGTCTCAGAATACTGCTACCTTCACCCTGCCATAAGAATGCAGCTAGCTGACAGCTGGACTCAAGGCTTGCTTCCCTTTGAGAGATAAGGACAGGGGACAACCCTCCCGCATCCTGCTTGACTGTAGAAGGAGCTGCTAACGTCCTCATGTTAGTGGCAGGGAAAGGTTGTGAGAAAAGCATGTGGAATCGTTGTGCCTGAACCCACGTGTATCTGAGTTGAATACAGCGATTTCCAAAGTCCTTCTTCATCAGAGTGTATCTAGGTTCCCACTCGCATGTACGAGTGGGTAGCAGACATCTGCCTCCCATGCATACCCACTTCTGAGAGTTGAGCTTATGGCCTGTAACCCAACCTCCTGCCTGCAGCTACCTTTCGCTTCCAAAAGGCCTAGGCTCGCTGCTTCACCGAAGTGTTGGGAGAGGTAACTGGAATCTCCCGGCACACAAGATTAGTGCCTCCCAGCTCAATCCAGCGATTTCCCAGTAATTCCTGGGGTAGACTGGTGCTACATACTAAGTTCCATATGTGAGAAGGTAGCTGAACGCCTTGTCCGAAATCATCTTACTGCTGAGAGTTGAGCTCACCCTCAGTCCCTCACAGTTCCACACTGCCCGCAGAGTGAGTTTCCCACGTCTTCACCAGAGACTTTTGCCAGAGGCCTCTGAGACGCAAGTTAACAATGCAGACCTGGACGGTATCTCCAGGTGCAGTAGAGTGGTAATCTGGGAACCTCCTTACTCAGAATACTGCTACCTTCACACTGTCATAAGAATGCAGCTAGTTGAGAGCTGGCTTCTAGGCATGCTTCCCTGTGAGAGCTGAGGACAGGGCAGAACCCTCCCGCATCCTGCCTGACTATAGACGTACCTGCTAACCTCCTTCTGTTAGTGGCTGGGATAGGTTGTGGGAAAAGCATGTGTAAGCATTGGGCCTGAACTCCCGTGTATCTGAGTTGAATACAGCGATTTCCAACATCCTTCTTCAATAGGAGTGTAGCTAGGTTCCAACTCCCATGTCCCAGTGGGTAGCAGACATCTGCCTCCCATGCATACACACTTCTGAGAGTTGAGCTTATGGCCTGTAACCGTACCTCCTTCCTGCGGCTACCTTTCGCTTCCAAAAGGCCTAGGCTCGCTGCTTGACGCAAGTGTTGGGAGAGGTAACTGGAATCTCCCGGCACATAAGACGAGTGCCTCCAAGCTCAATCAAGCGATTTCCTAGTAATTCCTGGGGTAGACCTGTGCTACATACTAAGTTCCATACGTGAGTAGGTAGTTGAAGGCCTTGTCCAAAAACATCTTACTTCTCAGAGTTGAGCTCACCCTCAGTCCCTCACAGTTCCACACTGCCTGCAGAGTGAGTTTCGCACGTCTTCACCAGAGACGTTTGCCAGAGGCTTCTGAGACGCAAGTTAACAATGCAGACCTGGAGGGTATCTCCAGGTGCAGTAGAGTGGTAATCTGGGAACCTCCTGTCTCAGAAAACTGCTACCTTCACCCTGCCATAAGAATGCAGCTAGTTGACAGCTGGCTTCAAGGCCTGCTTCCCTGTGAGAGCTAAGGACAGGGCACAACCCTCCCGCATCCTGCTTGACTGTAGAAGGAGCTGCTAACGTCCTCATGTTAGTGGCAGGGAAACGTTGTGAGAAAAGCATGTGGAATCGTTGTGCCTGAACCCACGTGTATCTGAGTTGAATACAGCGATTTCCAAAGTCCTTCTTCATCAGAGTGTAGCTAGGATCCCACTCGCATGTCCGAGTGGGTAGAAGACATCTGCCTCCCATGTATACACACTTCTGAGAGTTGAGCTTATGGCCTGTAAGCCTACCTCCTGCCTGTAGCTACCTTTCGCTTCCAAAAGGCCTAGGCTCGCTGCTTCACCGAAGTGTTGGGAGAGGTAACTGGAATCTCCCGGCACACAAGACTAGTGCCACCAAGCTCAATCCAGCGATTTCCCAGTAATTCCTGGGGTAGACTGGTGCTACATACTAAGTTCCATATGTCAGAAGGTAGCTGAACGCCTTGTCCAAAATCATCTTACTGCTGAGAGTTGAGCTCACCCTCAGTCCCTCACAGTTCCACACTGCCTGCAGAGTGAGTTTCCGACGTCTTCACCAGAGACTTTTGCCAGAGGCTTCTGAGACGCAAGTTAACAATGCACACCTGGACGGTATCTCCAGGTGCAGTAGAGTGGTAATCTGGGAACCTCCTTACTCAGAATACTGCTACCTTCACACGGTCATAAGAATGCAGCTAGTTGACAGCTGGCTTCAAGGCCTGCTTCCCTGTGAGAGCTAAGGACAGGGCACAACCCTCCCGCATCCTGCTTGACTGTAGAAGGAGCTGCTAACGTCCTCATGTTAGTGGCAGGGAAACGTTGTGAGAAAAGCATGTGGAATCGTTGTGCCTGAACCCACGTGTATCTGAGTTGAATACAGCGATTTCCAAAGTCCTTCTTCATCAGAGTGTAGCTAGGTTCCCACTCGCATGTCCGAGTGGGTAGCAGACATCTGCCTCCCATGTATACACACTTCTGAGAGTTGAGCTTATGGCCTGTAAGCCTACCTCCTGCCTGTAGCTACCTTTCGCTTCCAAAAGGCCTAGGCTCGCTGCTTCACCGAAGTGTTGGGAGAGGTAACTGGAATCTCCCGGCACACAAGACTAGTGCCACCAAGCTCAATCCAGCGATTTCCCAGTAATTCCTGGGGTAGACTGGTGCTACATACTAAGTTCCATATGTCAGAAGGTAGCTGAACGCCTTGTCCAAAATCATCTTACTGCTGAGAGTTGAGCTCACCCTCAGTCCCTCACAGTTCCACACTGCCTGCAGAGTGAGTTTCCCACGTCTTCACCAGAGACTTTTGCCAGAGGCTTCTGAGACGCAAGTTAACAATGCACACCTGGACGGTATCTCCAGGTGCAGTAGAGTGGTAATCTGGGAACCTCCTTACTCAGAATACTGCTACCTTCACACTGTCATAAGAATGCAGCTAGTTGAGAGCTGGCTTCTAGGCAAGCTTCCCTGTGAGAGCTGAGGACAGGGCAGAACCCTCCCGCATCCTGCCTGACTGTAGACGTACCTGCTAACCTCCTTATGTTAGTGGCTGGGATGGGTTGCGGGAAAAGCATGTGTAAGCATTGGGCCTGAACTCCCGTGTATCTGAGTTGAATACAGCGATTTCCAACATCCTTCTTCAATAGGAGTGTAGCTAGGTTCCAACTCCCATGTCCGAGTGGGTAGCAGACATCTGCCTCCTATGCATACACACTTCTGAGAGTTGAGCTTATGGCCTGTAACCCTACATCCTGCCTGCCGCTACCTTTCGCTTCCAAAAGGCCTAGGCTCGCTGCTTGACGCAAGTGTTGGGAGAGGTAACTGGAATCTCCCGGCACACAAGACGAGTGCCTCCAAGCTCAATCAAGCGATTTCCTAGTAATTCCTGGGGTAGACTGGTGCTACATACTAAGTTCCATACGTGAGTATGTAGTTGAACGCCTTGTCCAAAAACATCTTACTTCTCAGAGTTGAGCTCACCCTCAGTCCCTCACAGTTCCACACTGCCTGCACAGTGAGTTTCGCACGTCTTCACCAGAGACGTTTGCCAGAGGCTTCTGAGACGCAAGTTAACAATGCAGACCTGGAGGGTATCTCCAGGTCCAGTAGAGTGGTAACCTGGGAACCTCCTGTCTCAGAATCCTGCTACCTTCACCCTGCCATAAGAATGCAGCTAGTTGACAGCTGGCTTCAAGGCCTGCTTCCCTGTGAGAGCTAAGGACAGGGCACAACCCTCCCGCATCCTGCTTGACTGTAGAAGGAGCTGCTAACGTCCTCATGTTAGTGGCAGGGAAACCTTGTGAGAAAAGCATGTGGAATCGTTGTGCCTGAACCCACGTGTATCTGAGTTGAATACAGCGATTTCCAAAGTCCTTCTTCATCAGAGTGTAGCTAGGTTCCCACTCGCATGTCCGAGTGGGTAGCAGACATCTGCCTCCCATGTATACACACTTCTGAGAGTTGAGCTTATGGCCTGTAAGCCTACCTCCTGCCTGCAGCTACCTTTCGCTTCCAAAAGGCCTAGGCTCGCTGCTTCACCGAAGTGTTGGGAGAGGTAACTGGAATCTCCCGGCACACAAGACTAGTGCCACCAAGCTCAATCCAGCGATTTCCCAGTAATTCCTGGGGTAGACTGGTGCTACATACTAAGTTCCATATGTGAGAAGGTAGCTGAACGCCTTGTCCAAAATCATCTTACTGCTGAGAGCTGAGCTCACCCTCAGTCCCTCACAGTTCCACACTGCCTGCAGAGTGAGTTTCCCACGTCTTCACCAGAGACTTTTGCCAGAGGCTTCTGAGACGCAAGTTAACAATGCACACCTGGACGGTATCTCCAGGTGCAGTAGAGTGGTAATCTGGGAACCTCCTTACTCAGAATACTGCTACCTTCACACTGTCATAAGAATGCAGCTAGTTGAGAGCTGGCTTCTAGGCAAGCTTCCCTGTGAGAGCTGAGGACAGGGCAGAACCCTCCCGCATCCTGCCTGACTGTAGACGTACCTGCTAACCTCCTTATGTTAGTGGCTGGGATGGGTTGCGGGAAAAGCATGTGTAAGCATTGGGCCTGAACTCCCGTGTATCTGAGTTGAATACAGCGATTTCCAACATCCTTCTTGAATAGGAGTGTAGCTAGGTTCCAACTCCCATGTCCGAGTGGGTAGCAGACATCTGCCTCCCATGCATACACACTTCTGAGAGTTGAGCTTATGGCCTGTAACCCTACATCCTGCCTGCCGCTACCTTTCGCTTCCAAAAGGCCTAGGCTCGCTGCTTGACGCAAGTGTTGGGAGAGGTAACTGGAATCTCCCGGCACACAAGACGAGTGCCTCCAAGCTCAATCAAGCGATTTCCTAGTAATTCCTGGGGTAGACTGGTGCTACATACTAAGTTCCATACGTGAGTATGTAGTTGAACGCCTTGTCCAAAAACATCTTACTTCTCAGAGTTGAGCTCACCCTCAGTCCCTCACAGTTCCACACTGCCTGCAGAGTGAGTTTCGCACGTCTTCACCAGAGACGTTTGCCAGAGGCTTCTGAGACGCAAGTTAACAATGCAGACCTGGAGGGTATCTCCAGGTCCAGTAGAGTGGTAACCTGGGAACCTCCTGTCTCAGAATCCTGCTACCTTCACCCTGCCATAAGAATGCAGCTAGTTGACAGCTGGCTTCAAGGCCTGCTTCCATGTGAGAGCTAAGGACAGGGCACAACCCTCCCGCATCCTGCTTGACTGTAGAAGGCGCTGCTAACGTCCTCATGTTAGTGGCAGGGAAACGTTGTGAGAAAAGCATGTGGAATCGTTGTGCCTGAACCCACGTGTATCTGAGTTGAATACAGCGATTTCCAAAGTCCTTCTTCATCAGAGTGTAGCTAGGTTCCCACTCGCATGTCCGAGTGGGTAGCAGACATCTGCCTCCCATGTATACACACTTCTGAGAGTTGAGCTTATGGCCTGTAAGCCTACCTCCTGCCTGTAGCTACCTTTCGCTTCCAAAAGGCCTAGGCTCGCTGCTTCACCGAAGTGTTGGGAGAGGTAACTGGAATCTCCCGGCACACAAGACTAGTGCCACCAAGCTCAATCCAGCGATTTCCCAGTAATTCCTGGGGTAGACTGGTGCTACATACTAAGTTCCATATGTCAGAAGGTAGCTGAACGCCTTGTCCAAAATCATCTTACTGCTGAGAGTTGAGCTCACCCTCAGTCCCTCACAGTTCCACACTGCCTGCAGAGTGAGTTTCCCACGTCTTCACCAGAGACTTTTGCCAGAGGCTTCTGAGACGCAAGTTAACAATGCACACCTGGACGGTATCTCCAGGTGCAGTAGAGTGGTAATCTGGGAACCTCCTTACTCAGAATACTGCTACCTTCACACTGTCATAAGAATGCAGCTAGTTGAGAGCTGGCTTCTAGGCAAGCTTCCCTGTGAGAGCTGAGGACAGGGCAGAACCCTCCCGCATCCTGCCTGACTGTAGACGTACCTGCTAACCTCCTTATGTTAGTGGCTGGGATGGGTTGCGGGAAAAGCATGTGTAAGCATTGGGCCTGAACTCCCGTGTATCTGAGTTGAATACAGCGATTTCCAACATCCTTCTTGAATAGGAGTGTAGCTAGGTTCCAACTCCCATGTCCGAGTGGGTAGCAGACATCTGCCTCCCATGCATACACACTTCTGAGAGTTGAGCTTATGGCCTGTAACCCTACATCCTGCCTGCCGCCACCTTTCGCTTCCAAAAGGCCTAGGCTCGCTGCTTGACGCAAGTGTTGGGAGAGGTAACTGGAATCTCCCGGCACACAAGACGAGTGCCTCCAAGCTCAATCAAGCGATTTCCTAGTAATTCCTGGGGTAGACTGGTGCTACATACTAAGTTCCATACGTGAGTATGTAGTTGAACGCCTTGTCCAAAAACATCTTACTTCTGAGAGTTGAGCTCACCCTCAGTCCCTCACAGTTCCACACTGCCTGCAGAGTGAGTTTCGCACGTCTTCACCAGAGACGTTTGCCAGAGGCTTCTGAGACGCAAGTTAACAATGCAGACCTGGAGGGTATCTCCAGGTCCAGTAGAGTGGTAACCTGGGAACCTCCTGTCTCAGAATCCTGCTACCTTCACCCTGCCATAAGAATGCAGCTAGTTGACAGCTGGCTTCAAGGCCTGCTTCCCTGTGAGAGCTAAGGACAGGGCACAACCCTCCCGCATCCTGCTTGACTGTAGAAGGAGCTGCTAACGTCCTCATGTTAGTGGCAGGGAAACGTTGTGAGAAAAGCATGTGGAATCGTTGTGCCTGAACCCACGTGTATCTGAGTTGAATACAGCGATTTCCAAAGTCCTTCTTCATCAGAGTGTAGCTAGGTTCCCACTCGCATGTCCGAGTGGGTAGCAGACATCTGCCTCCCATGTATACACACTTCTGAGAGTTGAGCTTATGGCCTGTAAGCCTACCTCCTGCCTGTAGCTACCTTTCGCTTCCAAAAGGCCTAGGCTCGCTGCTTCACCGAAGAGTTGGGAGAGGTAACTGGAATCTCCCGGCACACAAGACTAGTGCCACCAAGGTCAATCCAGCGATTTCCCAGTAATTCCTGGGGTAGACTGGTGCTACATACTAAGTTCCATATGTGAGAAGGTAGCTGAACGCCTTGTCCGAAATCATCTTACTGCTGAGAGTTGAGCTCACCCTCAGTCCCTCACAGTTCCACACTGCCTGCAGAGTGAGTTTCCCACGTCTTCACCAGAGACTTTTGCCAGAGGCTTCTGAGACGCAAGTTAACAATGCACACCTGGACGGTATCTCCAGGTGCAGTAGAGTGGTAATCTGGGAACCTCCTAACTCAGAATACTGCTACCTTCACACTGTCATAAGAATGCAGCTAGTTGAGAGCTGGCTTCTAGGCAAGCTTCCCTGTGAGAGCTGAGGACAGGGCAGAACCCTCCCGCATCCTGCCTGTCTGTAGACGTACCTGCTAACCTCCTTATGTTAGTGGCTGGGATGGGTTGCGGGAAAAGCATGTGTAAGCATTGGGCCTGAACTCCCGTGTATCTGAGTTGAATACAGCGATTTCCAACATCCTTCATCAATAGGAGTGTAGCTAGGTTCCAACTCCGATGTCCGAGTGGGTAGCAGACATCTGCCTCCCATGCATACACACTTCTGAGAGTTGAGCTTCTGGCCTGTAACCCTACATCCTGCCTGCCGCTACCTTTCGCTTCCAAAAGGCCTAGGCTCGCTGCTTCACCGAAGTGTTCGGAGAGGTAACTGGAATCTCCCGGCACACAAGACTAGTGCCACCAAGCTCAATCCAGCGATTTCCCAGTAATTCCTGGGGTAGACTGGTGCTACATACTAAGTTCCATATGTGAGAAAGTAGCTGAACGCCTTGTCCAAAATCATCTTACTGCTGAGAGTTGAGCTCACCCTCAGTCCCTCACAGTTCCACACTGCCTGCAGAGTGAGTTTCCCACGTCTTCACCAGAGACTTTTGCCAGAGGCTTCTGAGACGCAAGTTAACAATGCACACCTGGACGGTCTCTCCAGGTGCAGTAGAGTGGTAATCTGGGAACCTCCTTACTCAGAATACTGCTACCTTCACACTGTCATAAGAATGCAGCTAGTTGAGAGCTGGCTTCTAGGCATGCTTCCCTGTGAGAGCTGAGGACAGGGCAGAACCCTCCCGCATCCTGCCTGACTGTAGACGTACCTGCTAACCTCCTTATGTTAGTGGCTGGGATGGGTTGCGGGAAAAGCATGTGTAAGCATTGGGCCTGAACTCCCGTGTATCTGAGTTGAATACAGCGATTTCCAACATCCTTCTTCAATAGGAGTGTAGCTAGGTTCCAACTCCCATGTCCGAGTGGGTAGCAGACATCTGCCTCCCATGCATACACACTTCTGAGAGTTGAGCTTCTGGCCTGTAACCCTACATCCTGCCTGCCGCTACCTTTCGCTTCCAAAAGGCCTAGGCTCGCTGCTTGACGCAAGTGTTGGGAGAGGTAACTGGAATCTCCCGGCACACAAGACGAGTGCCTCCAAGCTCAATCAAGCGATTTCCTAGTAATTCCTGGGGTAGACTGGTGCTACATACTAAGTTCCATACGTGAGTATGTAGTTGAACGCCTTGTCCAAAAACATCTTACTTCTCAGAGTTGAGCTCACCCTCAGTCCCTCACAGTTCCACACTGCCTGCAGAGTGAGTTTCGCACGTCTTCACCAGAGACGTTTGCCAGAGGCTTCTGAGACGCAAGTTAACAATGCAGACCTGGAGGGTATCTCCAGGTCCAGTAGAGTGGTAACCTGGGAACCTCCTGTCTCAGAATCCTGCTACCTTCACCCTGCCATAAGAATGCAGCTAGTTGACAGCTGGCTTCAAGGCCTGCTTCCCTGTGAGAGCTAAGGACAGGGCACAACCCTCCCGCACCCTGCTTGACTGTAGAAGGCGCTGCTAACGTCCTCATGTTAGTGGCAAGGAAACGTTGTGAGAAAAGCATGTGGAATCGTTGTGCCTGAACCCACGTGTATCTGAGTTGAATACAGCGATTTCCAAAGTCCTTCTTCATCACAGTGTAGCTAGGTTCCCACTCGCATGTCCGAGTGGGTAGCAGACATCTGCCTCCCATGTATACACTCTTCTGAGAGTTGAGCTTATGGCCTGTAAGCCTACCTCCTGCCTGCAGCTACCTTTCGCTTCCAAAAGGCCTAGGCTCGCTGCTTCACCGAAGTGTTGGGAGAGGTAACTGGAATCTCCCGGCACACAAGACTAGTGCCACCAAGCTCAATCCAGCGATTTCCCAGTAATTCCTGGGGTAGACTGGTGCTACATACTAAGTTCCATATGTGAGAAAGTAGCTGAACGCCTTGTCCAAAATCATCTTACTGCTGAGAGTTGAGCTCACCCTCAGTCCCTCACAGTTCCACACTGCCTGCAGAGTGAGTTTCCCACGTCTTCACCAGAGACTTTTGCCAGAGGCTTCTGAGACGCAAGTTAACAATGCACACCTGGACGGTATCTCCAGGTGCAGTAGAGTGGTAATCTGGGAACCTCCTTACTCAGAATACTGCTACCTTCACACTGTCATAAGAATGCAGCTAGTTGAGAGCTGGCTTCTAGGCAAGCTTCCCTGTGAGAGCTGAGGACAGGGCAGAACCCTCCCGCATCCTGCCTGTCTGTAGACGTACCTGCTAACCTCCTTATGTTAGTGGCTGGGATGGGTTGCGGGAAAAGCATGTGTAAGCATTGGGCCTGAACTCCCGTGTATCTGAGTTGAATACAGCGATTTCCAACATCCTTCTTGAATAGGAGTGTAGCTAGGTTCCAACTCCCATGTCCGAGTGGGTAGCAGACATCTGCCTCCCATGCATACACACTTCTGAGAGTTGAGCTTCTGGCCTGTAACCCTACATCCTGCCTGCCGCTACCTTTCGCTTCCAAAAGGCCTAGGCTCGCTGCTTGACGCAAGTGTTGGGAGAGGTAACTGGAATCTCCCGGCACACAAGACGAGTGCCTCCAAGCTCAATCAAGCGATTTCCTAGTAATTCCTGGGGTAGACTGGTGCTACATACTAAGTTCCATACGTGAGTATGTAGTTGAACGCCTTGTCCAAAAACATCTTACTTCTGAGAGTTGAGCTCACCCTCAGTCCCTCACAGTTCCACACTGCCTGCAGAGTGAGTTTCGCACGTCTTCACCAGAGACGTTTGCCAGAGGCTTCTGAGACGCAAGTTAACAATGCAGACCTGGAGGGTATCTCCAGGTCCAGTAGAGTGGTAATCTGGGAACCTCCTGTCTCAGAATCCTGCTACCTTCACCCTGCCATAAGAATGCAGCTAGTTGACAGCTGGCTTCAAGGCCTGCTTCCCAGTGAGAGCTAAGGACAGGGCACAACCCTCCCGCATCCTGCTTGACTGTAGAAGGAGCTGCTAACGTCCTCATGTTAGTGGCAGGGAAACGTTGTGAGAAAAGCATGTGGAATCGTTGTGCCTGAACCCACGTGTATCTGAGTTGAATACAGCGATTTCCAAAGTCCTTCTTCATCAGAGTGTAGCTAGGTTCCCACTCGCATGTCCGAGTGGGTAGCAGACATCTGCCTCCGATGTATACACACTTCTGAGAGTTGAGCTTATGGCCTGTAAGCCTACCTCCTGCCTGCAGCTACCTTTCGCTTCCAAAAGGCCTAGGCTCGCTGCTTCACCGAAGTGTTGGGAGAGGTAACTGGAATCTCCCGGCACACAAGACTAGTGCCACCAAGCTCAATCCAGCGATTTCCCAGTAATTCCTGGGGTAGACTGGTGCTACATACTAAGTTCCATATGTGAGAAAGTAGCTGAACGCCTTGTCCAAAATCATCTTACTGCTGAGAGTTGAGCTCACCCTCAGTCCCTCACAGTTCCACACTGCCTGCAGAGTGAGTTTCCCACGTCTTCACCAGAGACTTTTGCCAGAGGCTTCTGAGACGCAAGTTAACAATGCACACCTGGACGGTATCTCCAGGTGCAGTAGAGTGGTAATCTGGGAACCTCCTTACTCAGAATACTGCTACCTTCACACTGTCATAAGAATGCAGCTAGTTGAGAGCTGGCTTCTAGGCATGCTTCCCTGTGAGAGCTGAGGACAGGGCAGAACCCTCCCGCATCCTGCCTGACTGTAGACGTACCTGCTAACCTCCTTCTGTTAGTGGCTGGGATGGGTTGCGGGAAAAGCATGTGTAAGCATTGGGCCTGAACTCCCGTGTATCTAAGTTGAATACAGCGATTTCCAACATCCTTCTTCAATAGGAGTGTAGCTAGGTTCCAACTCCCATGTCCGAGTGGGTAGCAGACATCTGCCTCCCATGCATACACACTTCTGAGAGTTGAGCTTCTGGCCTGTAACCCTACATCCTGCCTGCCGCTACCTTTCGCTTCCAAAAGGCCTAGGCTCGCTGCTTGACGCAAGTGTTGGGAGAGGTAACTGGAATCTCCCGGCACACAAGACGAGTGCCTCCAAGCTCAATCAAGCGATTTCCTAGTAATTCCTGGGGTAGACTGGTGCTACATACTAAGTTCCATACGTGAGTATGTAGTTGAACGCCTTGTCCAAAAACATCTTACTTCTGAGAGTTGAGCTCACCCTCAGTCCCTCACAGTTCCACACTGCCTGCACAGTGAGTTTCGCACGTCTTCACCAGAGACGTTTGCCAGAGGCTTCTGAGACGCAAGTTAACAATGCAGACCTGGAGGGTATCTCCAGGTCCAGTAGAGTGGTAACCTGGGAACCTCCTGTCTCAGAATCCTGCTACCTTCACCCTGCCATAAGAATGCAGCTAGTTGACAGCTGGCTTCAAGGCCTGCTTCCCTGTGAGAGCTAAGGACAGGGCACAACCCTCCCGAACCCTGCTTGACTGTAGAAGGCGCTGCTAACGTCCTCATGTTAGTGGCAAGGAAACGTTGTGAGAAAAGCATGTGGAATCGTTGTGCCTGAACCCACGTGTATCTGAGTTGAATACAGCGATTTCCAAAGTCCTTCTTCATCACAGTGTAGCTAGGTTCCCACTCGCATGTCCGAGTGGGTAGCAGACATCTGCCTCCCATGTATACACTCTTCTGAGAGTTGAGCTTATGGCCTGTAAGCCTACCTCCTGCCTGTAGCTACCTTTCGCTTCCAAAAGGCCTAGGTTCGCTGCTTCACCGAAGTGTTGGGAGAGGTAACTGGAATCTCCCGGCACACAAGACTAGTGCCACCAAGCTCAATCCAGCGATTTCCCAGTAATTCCTGGGGTAGACTGGTGCTACATACTAAGTTCCATATGTCAGAAGGTAGCTGAACGCCTTGTCCAAAATCATCTTACTGCTGAGAGTTGAGCTCACCCTCAGTCCCTCACAGTTCCACACTGCCTGCAGAGTGAGTTTCCCACGTCTTCACCAGAGACTTTTGCCAGAGGCTTCTGAGACGCAAGTTAACAATGCACACCTGGACGGTATCTCCAGGTGCAGTAGAGTGGTAATCTGGGAACCTCCTTACTCAGAATACTGCTACCTTCACACTGTCATAAGAATGCAGCTAGTTGAGAGCTGGCTTCTAGGCAAGCTTCCCTGTGAGAGCTGAGGACAGGGCAGAACCCTCCCGCATCCTGCCTGTCTGTAGACGTACCTGCTAACCTCCTTATGTTAGTGGCTGGGATGGGTTGCGGGAAAAGCATGTGTAAGCATTGGGCCTGAACTCCCGTGTATCTGAGTTGAATACAGCGATTTCCAACATCCTTCTTCAATAGGAGTGTAGCTAGGTTCCAACTCCCATGTCCGAGTGGGTAGCAGACATCTGCCTCCCATGCATACACACTTCTGAGAGTTGAGCTTCTGGCCTGTAACCCTACATCCTGCCTGCCGCTACCTTTCGCTTCCAAAAGGCCTAGGCTCGCTGCTTGACGCAAGTGTTGGGAGAGGTAACTGGAATCTCCCGGCACACAAGACGAGTGCCTCCAAGCTCAATCAAGCGATTTCCTAGTAATTCCTGGGGTAGACTGGTGCTACATACTAAGTTCCATACGTGAGTATGTAGTTGAACGCCTTGTCCAAAAACATCTTACTTCTCAGAGTTGAGCTCACCCTCAGTCCCTCACAGTTCCACACTGCCTGCAGAGTGAGTTTCGCACGTCTTCACCAGAGACGTTTGCCAGAGGCTTCTGAGACGCAAGTTAACAATGCAGACCTGGAGGGTATCTCCAGGTCCAGTAGAGTGGTAACCTGGGAACCTCCTGTCTCAGAATCCTGCTACCTTCACCCTGCCATAAGAATGCAGCTAGTTGACAGCTGGCTTCAAGGCCTGCTTCCCAGTGAGAGCTAAGGACAGGGCACAACCCTCCCGCATCCTGCTTGAGTGTAGAAGGAGCTGCTAACGTCCTCATGTTAGTGGCAGGGAAACGTTGTGAGAAAAGCATGTGGAATCGTCGTGCCTGAACCCACGTGTATCTGAGTTGAATACAGCGATTTCCAAAGTCCTTCTTCATCAGAGTGTAGCTAGGTTCCCACTCGCATGTCCGAGTGGGTAGCAGACATCTGCCTCCGATGTATACACACTTCTGAGAGTTGAGCTTATGGCCTGTAAGCCTACCTCCTGCCTGCAGCTACCTTTCGCTTCCAAAAGGCCTAGGCTCGCTGCTTCACCGAAGTGTTGGGAGAGGTAACTGGAATCTCCCGGCACACAAGACTAGTGCCACCAAGCTCAATCCAGCGATTTCCCAGTAATTCCTGGGGTAGACTGGTGCTACATACTAAGTTCCATATGTGAGAAAGTAGCTGAACGCCTTGTCCAAAATCATCTTACTGCTGAGAGTTGAGCTCACCCTCAGTCCCTCACAGTTCCACACTGCCTGCAGAGTGAGTTTCCCACGTCTTCACCAGAGACTTTTGCCAGAGGCTTCTTAGACGCAAGTTAACAATGCACACCTGGACGGTATCTCCAGGTGCAGTAGAGTGGTAATCTGGGAACCTCCTTACTCAGAATACTGCTACCTTCACACTGTCATAAGAATGCAGCTAGTTGAGAGCTGGCTTCTAGGCATGCTTCCCTGTGAGAGCTGAGGACAGGGCAGAACCCTCCCGCATCCTGCCTGACTGTAGACGTACCTGCTAACCTCCTTATGTTAGTGGCTGGGATGGGTTGCGGGAAAAGCATGTGTAAGCATTGGGCCTGAACTCCCGTGTATCTGAGTTGAATACAGCGATTTCCAACATCCTTCTTCAATAGGAGTGTAGCTAGGTTCCAACTCCCATGTCCGAGTGGGTAGCAGACATCTGCCTCCCATGCATACACACTTCTGAGAGTTGAGCTTCTGGCCTGTAACCCTACATCCTGCCTGTCGCTACCTTTCGCTTCCAAAAGGCCTAGGCTCGCTGCTTGACGCAAGTGTTGGGAGAGGTAACTGGAATCTCCCGGCACACAAGACGAGTGCCTCCAAGCTCAATCAAGCGATTTCCTAGTAATTCCTGGGGTAGACTGGTGCTACATACTAAGTTCCATACGTGAGTATGTAGTTGAACGCCTTGTCCAAAAACATCTTACTTCTCAGAGTTGAGCTCACCCTCAGTCCCTCACAGTTCCACACTGCCTGCACAGTGAGTTTCGCACGTCTTCACCAGAGACGTTTGCCAGAGGCTTCTGAGACGCAAGTTAACAATGCAGACCTGGAGGGTATCTCCAGGTCCAGTAGAGTGGTAACCTGGGAACCTCCTGTCTCAGAATCCTGCTACCTTCACCCTGCCATAAGAATGCAGCTAGTTGACAGCTGGCTTCAAGGCCTGCTTCCCTGTGAGAGCTAAGGACAGGGCACAACCCTCCCGCACCCTGCTTGACTGTAGAAGGCGCTGCTAACGTCCTCATGTTAGTGGCAAGGAAACGTTGTGAGAAAAGCATGTGGAATCGTTGTGCCTGAACCCACGTGTATCTGAGTTGAATACAGCGATTTCCAAAGTCCTTCTTCATCACAGTGTAGCTAGGTTCCCACTCGCATGTCCGAGTGGGTAGCAGACATCTGCCTCCCATGTATACACTCTTCTGAGAGTTGAGCTTATGGCCTGTAAGCCTACCTCCTGCCTGTAGCTACCTTTCGCTTCCAAAAGGCCTAGGTTCGCTGCTTCACCGAAGTGTTGGGAGAGGTAACTGGAATCTCCCGGCACACAAGACTAGTGCCACCAAGCTCAATCCAGCGATTTCCCAGTAATTCCTGGGGTAGACTGGTGCTACATACTAAGTTCCATATGTCAGAAGGTAGCTGAACGCCTTGTCCAAAATCATCTTACTGCTGAGAGTTGAGCTCACCCTCAGTCCCTCACAGTTCCACACTGCCTGCAGAGTGAGTTTCCCACGTCTTCACCAGAGACTTTTGCCAGAGGCTTCTGAGACGCAAGTTAACAATGCACACCTGGACGGTATCTCCAGGTGCAGTAGAGTGGTAATCTGGGAACCTCCTTACTCAGAATACTGCTACCTTCACACTGTCATAAGAATGCAGCTAGTTGAGAGCTGGCTTCTAGGCAAGCTTCCCTGTGAGAGCTGAGGACAGGGCAGAACCCTCCCGCATCCTGCCTGTCTGTAGACGTACCTGCTAACCTCCTTATGTTAGTGGCTGGGATGGGTTGCGGGAAAAGCATGTGTAAGCATTGGGCCTGAACTCCCGTGTATCTGAGTTGAATACAGCGATTTCCAACATCCTTCTTCAATAGGAGTGTAGCTAGGTTCCAACTCCCATGTCCGAGTGGGTAGCAGACATCTGCCTCCCATGCATACACACTTCTGAGAGTTGAGCTTATGGCCTGTAACCCTACATCCTGCCTGCCGCTACCTTTCGCTTCCAAAAGGCCTAGGCTCGCTGCTTGACGCAAGTGTTGGGAGAGGTAACTGGAATCTCCCGGCACACAAGACGAGTGCCTCCAAGCTCAATCAAGCGATTTCCTAGTAATTCCTGGGGTAGACTGGTGCTACATACTAAGTTCCATACGTGAGTATGTAGTTGAACGCCTTGTCCAAAAACATCTTACTTCTGAGAGTTGAGCTCACCCTCAGTCCCTCACAGTTCCACACTGCCTGCAGAGTGAGTTTCGCACGTCTTCACCAGAGACGTTTGCCAGAGGCTTCTGAGACGCAAGTTAACAATGCAGACCTGGAGGGTATCTCCAGGTCCAGTAGAGTGGTAACCTGGGAACCTCCTGTCTCAGAATCCTGCTACCTTCACCCTGCCATAAGAATGCAGCTAGTTGACAGCTGGCTTCAAGGCCTGCTTCCCAGTGAGAGCTAAGGACAGGGCACAACCCTCCCGCATCCTGCTTGACTGTAGAAGGAGCTGCTAACGTCCTCATGTTAGTGGCAGGGAAACGTTGTGAGAAAAGCATGTGGAATCGTTGTGCCTGAACCCACGTGTATCTGAGTTGAATACAGCGATTTCCAAAGTCCTTCTTCATCAGAGTGTAGCTAGGTTCCCACTCGCATGTCCGAGTGGGTAGCAGACATCTGCCTCCGATGTATACACACTTCTGAGAGTTGAGCTTATGGCCTGTAAGCCTACCTCCTGCCTGCAGCTACCTTTCGCTTCCAAAAGGCCTAGGCTCGCTGCTTCACCGAAGTGTTGGGAGAGGTAACTGGAATCTCCCGGCACACAAGACTAGTGCCACCAAGCTCAATCCAGCGATTTCCCAGTAATTCCTGGGGTAGACTGGTGCTACATACTAAGTTCCATATGTGAGAAAGTAGCTGAACGCCTTGTCCAAAATCATCTTACTGCTGAGAGTTGAGCTCACCCTCAGTCCCTCACAGTTCCACACTGCCTGCAGAGTGAGTTTCCCACGTCTTCACCAGAGACTTTTGCCAGAGGCTTCTGAGACGCAAGTTAACAATGCACACCTGGACGGTATCTCCAGGTGCAGTAGAGTGGTAATCTGGGAACCTCCTTACTCAGAATACTGCTACCTTCACACTGTCATAAGAATGCAGCTAGTTGAGAGCTGGCTTCTAGGCATGCTTCCCTGTGAGAGCTGAGGACAGGGCAGAACCCTCCCGCATCCTGCCTGACTGTAGACGTACCTGCTAACCTCCTTATGTTAGTGGCTGGGATGGGTTGCGGGAAAAGCATGTGTAAGCATTGGGCCTGAACTCCCGTGTATCTGAGTTGAATACAGCGATTTCCAACATCCTTCTTCAATAGGAGTGTAGCTAGGTTCCAACTCCCATGTCCGAGTGGGTAGCAGACATCTGCCTCCCATGCATACACACTTCTGAGAGTTGAGCTTCTGGCCTGTAACCCTACATCCTGCCTGCCGCTACCTTTCGCTTCCAAAAGGCCTAGGCTCGCTGCTTGACGCAAGTGTTGGGAGAGGTAACTGGAATCTCCCGGCACACAAGACGAGTGCCTCCAAGCTCAATCAAGCGATTTCCTAGTAATTCCTGGGGTAGACTGGTGCTACATACTAAGTTCCATACGTGAGTATGTAGTTGAACGCCTTGTCCAAAAACATCTTACTTCTCAGAGTTGAGCTCACCCTCAGTCCCTCACAGTTCCACACTGCCTGCAGAGTGAGTTTCGCACGTCTTCACCAGAGACGTTTGCCAGAGGCTTCTGAGACGCAAGTTAACAATGCAGACCTGGAGGGTATCTCCAGGTCCAGTAGAGTGGTAACCTGGGAACCTCCTGTCTCAGAATCCTGCTACCTTCACCCTGCCATAAGAATGCAGCTAGTTGACAGCTGGCTTCAAGGCCTGCTTCCCTGTGAGAGCTAAGGACAGGGCACAACCCTCCCGAACCCTGCTTGACTGTAGAAGGCGCTGCTAACGTCCTCATGTTAGTGGCAAGGAAACGTTGTGAGAAAAGCATGTGGAATCGTTGTGCCTGAACCCACGTGTATCTGAGTTGAATACAGCGATTTCCAAAGTCCTTCTTCATCACAGTGTAGCTAGGTTCCCACTCGCATGTCCGAGTGGGTAGCAGACATCTGCCTCCCATGTATACACTCTTCTGAGAGTTGAGCTTATGGCCTGTAAGCCTACCTCCTGCCTGCAGCTACCTTTCGCTTCCAAAAGGCCTAGGTTCGCTGCTTCACCGAAGTGTTGGGAGAGGTAACTGGAATCTCCCGGCACACAAGACTAGTGCCACCAAGCTCAATCCAGCGATTTCCCAGTAATTCCTGGGGTAGACTGGTGCTACATACTAAGTTCCATATGTCAGAAGGTAGCTGAACGCCTTGTCCAAAATCATCTTACTGCTGAGAGTTGAGCTCACCCTCAGTCCCTCACAGTTCCACACTGCCTGCAGAGTGAGTTTCCCACGTCTTCACCAGAGACTTTTGCCAGAGGCTTCTGAGACGCAAGTTAACAATGCACACCTGGACGGTATCTCCAGGTGCAGTAGAGTGGTAATCTGGGAACCTCCTTACTCAGAATACTGCTACCTTCACACTGTCATAAGAATGCAGCTAGTTGAGAGCTGGCTTCTAGGCAAGCTTCCCTGTGAGAGCTGAGGACAGGGCAGAACCCTCCCGCATCCTGCCTGTCTGTAGACGTACCTGCTAACCTCCTTATGTTAGTGGCTGGGATGGGTTGCGGGAAAAGCATGTGTAAGCATTGGGCCTGAACTCCCGTGTATCTGAGTTGAATACAGCGATTTCCAACATCCTTCTTCAATAGGAGTGTAGCTAGGTTCCAACTCCCATGTCCGAGTGGGTAGCAGACATCTGCCTCCCATGCATACACACTTCTGAGAGTTGAGCTTCTGGCCTGTAACCCTACATCCTGCCTGCCGCTACCTTTCGCTTCCAAAAGGCCTAGGCTCGCTGCTTGACGCAAGTGTTGGGAGAGGTAACTGGAATCTCCCGGCACACAAGACGAGTGCCTCCAAGCTCAATCAAGCGATTTCCTAGTAATTCCTGGGGTAGACTGGTGCTACATACTAAGTTCCATACGTGAGTATGTAGTTGAACGCCTTGTCCAAAAACATCTTACTTCTGAGAGTTGAGTTCACCCTCAGTCCCTCACAGTTCCACACTGCCTGCAGAGTGAGTTTCGCACGTCTTCACCAGAGACGTTTGCCAGAGGCTTCTGAGACGCAAGTTAACAATGCAGACCTGGAGGGTATCTCCAGGTCCAGTAGAGTGGTAACCTGGGAACCTCCTGTCTCAGAATCCTGCTACCTTCACCCTGCCATAAGAATGCAGCTAGTTGACAGCTGGCTTCAAGGCCTGCTTCCCAGTGAGAGCTAAGGACAGGGCACAACCCTCCCGCATCCTGCTTGACTGTAGAAGGAGCTGCTAACGTCCTCATGTTAGTGGCAGGGAAACGTTGTGAGAAAAGCATGTGGAATCGTTGTGCCTGAACCCACGTGTATCTGAGTTGAATACAGCGATTTCCAAAGTCCTTCTTCATCAGAGTGTAGCTAGGTTCCCACTCGCATGTCCGAGTGGGTAGCAGACATCTGCCTCCGATGTATACACACTTCTGAGAGTTGAGCTTATGGCCTGTAAGCCTACCTCCTGCCTGCAGCTAGCTTTCGCTTCCAAAAGGCCTAGGCTCGCTGCTTCACCGAAGTGTTCGGAGAGGTAACTGGAATCTCCCGGCACACAAGACTAGTGCCACCTAGCTCAATCCAGCGATTTCCCAGTAATTCCTGGGGTAGACTGGTGCTACATACTAAGTTCAATATGTGAGAAAGTAGCTGAACGCCTTGTCCAAAATCATCTTACTGCTGAGAGTTGAGCTCACCCTCAGTCCCTCACAGTTCCACACTGCCTGCAGAGTGAGTTTCCCACGTCTTCACCAGAGACTTTTGCCAGAGGCTTCTGAGACGCAAGTTAACAATGCACACCTGGACGGTATCTCCAGGTGCAGTAAAGTGGTAATCTGGGAACCTCCTTACTCAGAATACTGCTACCTTCACACTGTCATAAGAATGCAGCTAGTTGAGAGCTGGCTTCTAGGCATGCTTCCCTGTGAGAGCTGAGGACAGGGCAGAACCCTCCCGCATCCTGCCTGAGTGTAGACGTACCTGCTAACCTCCTTATGTTAGTGGCTGGGATGGGTTGCGGGAAAAGCATGTGTAAGCATTGGGCCTGAGCTCCCGTGTATCTGAGTTGAATACAGCGATTTCCAACATCCTTCTTCAATAGGAGTGTAGCTAGGTTCCAACTCCCATGTCCGAGTGGGTAGCAGACATCTGCCTCCCATGCATACACACTTCTGAGAGTTGAGCTTCTGGCCTGTAACCCTACATCCTGCCTGCCGCTACCTTTCGCTTCCAAAAGGCCTAGGCTCGCTGCTTCACCGAAGTGTTGGGAGAGGTAACTGGAATCTCCCGGCACACAAGACTAGTGCCACCAAGCTCAATCCAGCGATTTCCCAGTAATTCCTGGGGTAGACTGGTGCTACATACTAAGTTCCATATGTGAGAAAGTAGCTGAACGCCTTGTCCAAAATCATCTTACTGCTGAGAGTTGAGCTCACCCTCAGTCCCTCACAGTTCCACACTGCCTGCAGAGTGAGTTTCCCACGTCTTCACCAGAGACTTTTGCCAGAGGCTTCTGAGACGCAAGTTAACAATGCACACCTGGACGGTATCTCCAGGTGCAGTAGAGTGGTAATCTGGGAACCTCCTTACTCAGAATACTGCTACCTTCACACTGTCATAAGAATGCAGCTAGTTGAGAGCTGGCTTCTAGGCATGCTTCCCTGTGAGAGCTGAGGACAGGGCAGAACCCTCCCGCATCCTGCCTGACTGTAGACGTACCTGCTAACCTCCTTATGTTAGTGGCTGGGATGGGTTGCGGGAAAAGCATGTGTAAGCATTGGGCCTGAACTCCCGTGTATCTGAGTTGAATACAGCGATTTCCAACATCCTTCTTCAATAGGAGTGTAGCTAGGTTCCAACTCCCATGTCCGAGTGGGTAGCAGACATCTGCCTCCCATGCATACACACTTCTGAGAGTTGAGCTTCTGGCCTGTAACCCTACATCCTGCCTGCCGCTACCTTTCGCTTCCAAAAGGCCTAGGCTCGCTGCTTGACGCAAGTGTTGGGAGAGGTAACTGGAATCTCCCGGCACACAAGACGAGTGCCTCCAAGCTCAATCAAGCGATTTCCTAGTAATTCCTGGGGTAGACTGGTGCTACATACTAAGTTCCATACGTGAGTATGTAGTTGAACGCCTTGTCCAAAAACATCTTACTTCTCAGAGTTGAGCTCACCCTCAGTCCCTCACAGTTCCACACTGCCTGCAGAGTGAGTTTCGCACGTCTTCACCAGAGACGTTTGCCAGAGGCTTCTGAGACGCAAGTTAACAATGCAGACCTGGAGGGTATCTCCAGGTCCAGTAGAGTGGTAACCTGGGAACCTCCTGTCTCAGAATCCTGCTACCTTCACCCTGCCATAAGAATGCAGCTAGTTGACAGCTGGCTTCAAGGCCTGCTTCCCAGTGAGAGCTAAGGACAGGGCACAACCCTCCCGCATCCTGCTTGACTGTAGAAGGAGCTGCTAACGTCCTCATGTTAGTGGCAGGGAAACGTTGTGAGAAAAGCATGTGGAATCGTTGTGCCTGAACCCACGTGTATCTGAGTTGAATACAGCGATTTCCAAAGTCCTTCTTCATCAGAGTGTAGCTAGGTTCCCACTCGCATGTCCGAGTGGGTAGCAGACATCTGCCTCCGATGTATACACACTTCTGAGAGTTGAGCTTATGGCCTGTAAGCCTACCTCCTGCCTGCAGCTACCTTTCGCTTCCAAAAGGCCTAGGCTCGCTGCTTCACCGAAGTGTTCGGAGAGGTAACTGGAATCTCCCGGCACACAAGACTAGTGCCACCAAGCTCAATCCAGCGATTTCCCAGTAATTCCTGGGGTAGACTGGTGCTACATACTAAGTTCCATATGTGAGAAAGTAGCTGAACGCCTTGTCCAAAATCATCTTACTGCTGAGAGTTGAGCTCACCCTCAGTCTCTCACAGTTCCACACTGCCTGCAGAGTGAGTTTCCCACGTCTTCACCAGAGACTTTTGCCAGAGGCTTCTGAGACGCAAGTTAACAATGCACACCTGGACGGTATCTCCAGGTGCAGTAGAGTGGTAATCTGGGAACCTCCTTTCTCAGAATACTGCTACCTTCACACTGTCATAAGAATGCAGCTAGTTGAGAGCTGGCTTCTAGGCATGCTTCCCTGTGAGAGCTGAGGACAGGGCAGAACCCTCCCGCATCCTGCCTGACTGTAGACGTACCTGCTAACCTCCTTATGTTAGTGGCTGGGATGGGTTGCGGGAAAAGCATGTGTAAGCATTGGGCCTGAGCTCCCGTGTATCTGAGTTGAATACAGCGATTTCCAACATCCTTCTTCAATAGGAGTGTAGCTAGGTTCCAACTCCCATGTCCGAGTGGGTAGCAGACATCTGCCTCCCATGCATACACACTTCTGAGAGTTGAGCTTCTGGCCTGTAACCCTACATCCTGCCTGCCGCTACCTTTCGCTTCCAAAAGGCCTAGGCTCGCTGCTTGACGCAAGTGTTGGGAGAGGTAACTGGAATCTCCCGGCACACAAGACGAGTGCCTCCAAGCTCAATCAAGCGATTTCCTAGTAATTCCTGGGGTAGACTGGTGCTACATACTAAGTTCCATACGTGAGTATGTAGTTGAACGCCTTGTCCAAAAACATCTTACTTCTCAGAGTTGAGCTCACCCTCAGTCCCTCACAGTTCCACACTGCCTGCAGAGTGAGTTTCGCACGTCTTCACCAGAGACGTTTGCCAGAGGCTTCTGAGACGCAAGTTAACAATGCAGACCTGGAGGGTATCTCCAGGTCCAGTAGAGTGGTAACCTGGGAACCTCCTGTCTCAGAATCCTGCTACCTTCACCCTGCCATAAGAATGCAGCTAGTTGACAGCTGGCTTCAAGGCCTGCTTCCCAGTGAGAGCTAAGGACAGGGCACAACCCTCCCGCATCCTGCTTGACTGTAGAAGGAGCTGCTAACGTCCTCATGTTAGTGGCAGGGAAACGTTGTGAGAAAAGCATGTGGAATCGTTGTGCCTGAACCCACGTGTATCTGAGTTGAATACAGCGATTTCCAAAGTCCTTCTTCATCAGAGTGTAGCTAGGTTCCCACTCGCATGTCCGAGTGGGTAGCAGACATCTGCCTCCGATGTATACACACTTCTGAGAGTTGAGCTTATGGCCTGTAAGCCTACCTCCTGCCTGCAGCTACCTTTCGCTTCCAAAAGGCCTAGGCTCGCTGCTTCACCGAAGTGTTCGGAGAGGTAACTGGAATCTCCCGGCACACAAGACTAGTGCCACCAAGCTCAATCCAGCGATTTCCCAGTAATTCCTGGGGTAGACTGGTGCTACATACTAAGTTCCATATGTGAGAAAGTAGCTGAACGCCTTGTCCAAAATCATCTTACTGCTGAGAGTTGAGCTCACCCTCAGTCCCTCACAGTTCCACACTGCCTGCAGAGTGAGTTTCCCACGTCTTCACCAGAGACTTTTGCCAGAGGCTTCTGAGACGCAAGTTAACAATGCACACCTGGACGGTATCTCCAGGTGCAGTAGAGTGGTAATCTGGGAACCTCCTTACTCAGAATACTGCTACCTTCACACTGTCATAAGAATGCAGCTAGTTGAGAGCTGGCTTCTAGGCATGCTTCCCTGTGAGAGCTGAGGACAGGGCAGAACCCTCCCGCATCCTGCCTGACTGTAGACGTACCTGCTAACCTCCTTATGTTAGTGGCTGGGATGGGTTGCGGGAAAAGCATGTGTAAGCATTGGGCCTGAACTCCCGTGTATCTGAGTTGAATACAGCGATTTCCAACATCCTTCTTCAATAGGAGTGTAGCTAGGTTCCAACTCCCATGTCCGAGTGGGTAGCAGACATCTGCCTCCCATGCATACACACTTCTGAGAGTTGAGCTTCTGGCCTGTAACCCTACATCCTGCCTGCCGCTACCTTTCGCTTCCAAAAGGCCTAGGCTCGCTGCTTGACGCAAGTGTTGGGAGAGGTAACTGGAATCTCCCGGCACACAAGACGAGTGCCTCCAAGCTCAATCAAGCGATTTCCTAGTAATTCCTGGGGTAGACTGGTGCTACATACTAAGTTCCATACGTGAGTATGTAGTTGAACGCCTTGTCCAAAAACATCTTACTTCTCAGAGTTGAGCTCACCCTCAGTCCCTCACAGTTCCACACTGCCTGCAGAGTGAGTTTCGCACGTCTTCACCAGAGACGTTTGCCAGAGGCTTCTGAGACGCAAGTTAACAATGCAGACCTGGAGGGTATCTCCAGGTCCAGTAGAGTGGTAACCTGGGAACCTCCTGTCTCAGAATCCTGCTACCTTCACCCTGCCATAAGAATGCAGCTAGTTGACAGCTGGCTTCAAGGCCTGCTTCCCGGTGAGAGCTAAGGACAGGGCACAACCCTCCCGCATCCTGCTTGACTGTAGAAGGCGCTGCTAACGTCCTCATGTTAGTGGCAAGGAAACGTTGTGAGAAAAGCATGTGGAATCGTTGTGCCTGAACCCACGTGTATCTGAGTTGAATACAGCGATTTCCAAAGTCCTTCTTCATCAGAGTGTAGCTAGGTTCCCACTCGCATGTCCGAGTGGGTAGCAGACATCTGCCTCCCATGTATACACACTTCTGAGAGTTGAGCTTATGGCCTGTAAGCCTACCTCCTGCCTGTAGCTACCTTTCGCTTCCAAAAGGCCTAGGCTCGCTGCTTCACCGAAGTGTTGGGAGAGGTAACTGGAATCTCCCGGCACACAAGACTAGTGCCACCAAGCTCAATCCAGCGATTTCCCAGTAATTCCTGGGGTAGACTGGTGCTACATACTAAGTTCCATATGTGAGAAGGTAGCTGAACGCCTTGTCCAAAATCATCTTACTGCTGAGAGTTGAGCTCACCCTCAGTCCCTCACAGTTCCACACTGCCTGCAGAGTGAGTTTCCCACGTCTTCACCAGAGACTTTTGCCAGAGGCTTCTGAGACGCAAGTTAACAATGCACACCTGGACGGTATCTCCAGGTGCAATAGAGTGGTAATCTGGGAACCTCCTAACTCAGAATACTGCTACCTTCACACTGTCATAAGAATGCAGCTAGTTGAGAGCTGGCTTCTAGGCAAGCTTCCCTGTGAGAGCTGAGGACAGGGCAGAACCCTCCCGCATCCTGCCTGTCTGTAGACGTACCTGCTAACCTCCTTATGTTAGTGGCTGGGATGGGTTGCGGGAAAAGCATGTGTAAGCATTGGGCCTGAACTCCCGTGTATCTGAGTTGAATACAGCGATTTCCAACATCCTTCATCAATAGGAGTGTAGCTAGGTTCCAACTCCCATGTCCGAGTGGGTAGCAGACATCTGCCTCCCATGCATACACACTTCTGAGAGTTGAGCTTCTGGCCTGTAACCCTACATCCTGCCTGCCGCTACCTTTCGCTTCCAAAAGGCCTAGGCTCGCTGCTTCACCGAAGTGTTCGGAGAGGTAACTGGAATCTCCCGGCACACAAGACTAGTGCCACCAAGCTCAATCCAGCGATTTCCCAGTAATTCCTGGGGTAGACTGGTGCTACATACTAAGTTCCATATGTGAGAAAGTAGCTGAACGCCTTGTCCAAAATCATCTTCCTGCTGAGAGTTGAGCTCACCCTCAGTCCCTCACAGTTCCACACTGCCTGCAGAGTGAGTTTCCCACGTCTTCACCAGAGACTTTTGCCAGAGGCTTCTGAGACGCAAGTTAACAATGCACACCTGGACGGTATCTCCAGGTGCAGTAGAGTGGTAATCTGGGAACCTCCTTACTCAGAATACTGCTACCTTCACACTGTCATAAGAATGCAGCTAGTTGAGAGCTGGCTTCTAGGCATGCTTCCCTGTGAGAGCTGAGGACAGGGCAGAACCCTCCCGCATCCTGCCTGACTGTAGACGTACCTGCTAACCTCCTTATGTTAGTGGCTGGGATGGGTTGCGGGAAAAGCATGTGTAAGCATTGGGCCTGAACTCCCGTGTATCTGAGTTGAATACAGCGATTTCCAACATCCTTCTTCAATAGGAGTGTAGCTAGGTTCCAACTCCCATGTCCGAGTGGGTAGCAGACATCTGCCTCCCATGCATACACACTTCTGAGAGTTGAGCTTCTGGCCTGTAACCCTACATCCTGCCTGCCGCTACCTTTCGCTTCCAAAAGGCCTAGGCTCGCTGCTTGACGCAAGTGTTGGGAGAGGTAACTGGAATCTCCCGGCACACAAGACGAGTGCCTCCAAGCTCAATCAAGCGATTTCCTAGTAATTCCTGGGGTAGACTGGTGCTACATACTAAGTTCCATACGTGAGTATGTAGTTGAACGCCTTGTCCAAAAACATCTTACTTCTCAGAGTTGAGCTCACCCTCAGTCCCTCACAGTTCCACACTGCCTGCAGAGTGAGTTTCGCACGTCTTCACCAGAGACGTTTGCCAGAGGCTTCTGAGACGCAAGTTAACAATGCAGACCTGGAGGGTATCTCCAGGTCCAGTAGAGTGGTAACCTGGGAACCTCCTGTCTCAGAATCCTGCTACCTTCACCCTGCCATAAGAATGCAGCTAGTTGACAGCTGGCTTCAAGGCCTGCTTCCCTGTGAGAGCTAAGGACAGGGCACAACCCTCCCGCACCCTGCTTGACTGTAGAAGGCGCTGCTAACGTCCTCATGTTAGTGGCAAGGAAACGTTGTGAGAAAAGCATGTGGAATCGTTGTGCCTGAACCCACGTGTATCTGAGTTGAATACAGCGATTTCCAAAGTCCTTCTTCATCACAGTGTAGCTAGGTTCCCACTCGCATGTCCGAGTGGGTAGCAGACATCTGCCTCCCATGTATACACTCTTCTGAGAGTTGAGCTTATGGCCTGTAAGCCTACCTCCTGCCTGTAGCTACCTTTCGCTTCCAAAAGGCCTAGGTTCGCTGCTTCACCGAAGTGTTGGGAGAGGTAACTGGAATCTCCCGGCACACAAGACTAGTGCCACCAAGCTCAATCCAGCGATTTCCCAGTAATTCCTGGGGTAGACTGGTGCTACATACTAAGTTCCATATGTCAGAAGGTAGCTGAACGCCTTGTCCAAAATCATCTTACTGCTGAGAGTTGAGCTCACCCTCAGTCCCTCACAGTTCCACACTGCCTGCAGAGTGAGTTTCCCACGTCTTCACCAGAGACTTTTGCCAGAGGCTTCTGAGACGCAAGTTAACAATGCACACCTGGACGGTATCTCCAGGTGCAGTAGAGTGGTAATCTGGGAACCTCCTTACTCAGAATACTGCTACCTTCACACTGTCATAAGAATGCAGCTAGTTGAGAGCTGGCTTCTAGGCAAGCTTCCCTGTGAGAGCTGAGGACAGGGCAAAACCCTCCCGCATCCTGCCTGTCTGTAGACGTACCTGCTAACCTCCTTATGTTAGTGGCTGGGATGGGTTGCGGGAAAAGCATGTGTAAGCATTGGGCCTGAACTCCCGTGTATCTGAGTTGAATACAGCGATTTCCAACATCCTTCTTCAATAGGAGTGTAGCTAGGTTCCAACTCCCATGTCCGAGTGGGTAGCAGACATCTGCCTCCCATGCATACACACTTCTGAGAGTTGAGCTTCTGGCCTGTAACCCTACATCCTGCCTGCCGCTACCTTTCGCTTCCAAAAGGCCTAGGCTCGCTGCTTGACGCAAGTGTTGGGAGAGGTAACTGGAATCTCCCGGCACACAAGACGAGTGCCTCCAAGCTCAATCAAGCGATTTCCTAGTAATTCCTGGGGTAGACTGGTGCTACATACTAAGTTCCATACGTGAGTATGTAGTTGAACGCCTTGTCCAAAAACATCTTACTTCTGAGAGTTGAGCTCACCCTCAGTCCCTCACAGTTCCACACTGCCTGCAGAGTGAGTTTCGCACGTCTTCACCAGAGACGTTTGCCAGAGGCTTCTGAGACGCAAGTTAACAATGCAGACCTGGAGGGTATCTCCAGGTCCAGTAGAGTGGTAACCTGGGAACCTCCTGTCTCAGAATCCTGCTACCTTCACCCTGCCATAAGAATGCAGCTAGTTGACAGCTGGCTTCAAGGCCTGCTTCCCAGTGAGAGCTAAGGACAGGGCACAACCCTCCCGCATCCTGCTTGACTGTAGAAGGAGCTGCTAACGTCCTCATGTTAGTGGCAGGGAAACGTTGTGAGAAAAGCATGTGGAATCGTTGTGCCTGAACCCACGTGTATCTGAGTTGAATACAGCGATTTCCAAAGTCCTTCTTCATCAGAGTGTAGCTAGGTTCCCACTCGCATGTCCGAGTGGGTAGCAGACATCTGCCTCCGATGTATACACACTTCTGAGAGTTGAGCTTATGGCCTGTAAGCCTACCTCCTGCCTGCAGCTACCTTTCGCTTCCAAAAGGCCTAGGCTCGCTGCTTCACCGAAGTGTTCGGAGAGGTAACTGGAATCTCCCGGCACACAAGACTAGTGCCACCAAGCTCAATCCAGCGATTTCCTAGTAATTCCTGGGGTAGACTGGTGCTACATACTAAGTTCCATATGTGAGAAAGTAGCTGAACGCCTTGTCCAAAATCATCTTACTGCTGAGAGTTGAGCTCACCCTCAGTCCCTCACAGTTCCACACTGCCTGCAGAGTGAGTTTCCCACGTCTTCACCAGAGACTTTTGCCAGAGGCTTCTGAGACGCAAGTTAACAATGCACACCTGGACGGTATCTCCAGGTGCAGTAGAGTGGTAATCTGGGAACCTCCTTACTCAGAATACTGCTACCTTCACACTGTCATAAGAATGCAGCTAGTTGAGAGCTGGCTTCTAGGCATGCTTCGCTGTGAGAGCTGAGGACAGGGCAGAACCCTCCCGCATCCTGCCTGACTGTAGACGTACCTGCTAACCTCCTTATTTTAGTGGCTGGGATGGGTTGCGGGAAAAGCATGTGTAAGCATTGGGCCTGAACTCCCGTGTATCTGAGTTGAATACAGCGATTTCCAACATCCTTCTTTTATAGGAGTGTAGCTAGGTTCCAACTCCCATGTCCGAGTGGGTAGCAGACATCTGCCTCCCATGCATACACACTTCTGAGAGTTGAGCTTCTGGCCTGTAACCCTACATCCTGCCTGCCGCTACCTTTCGCTTCCAAAAGGCCTAGGCTCGCTGCTTGACGCAAGTGTTGGGAGAGGTAACTGGAATCTCCCGGCACACAAGACGAGTGCCTCCAAGCTCAATCAAGCGATTTCCTAGTAATTCCTGGGGTAGACTGGTGCTACATACTAAGTTCCATACGTGAGTATGTAGTTGAACGCCTTGTCCAAAAACATCTTACTTCTCAGAGTTGAGCTCACCCTCAGTCCCTCACAGTTCCACACTGCCTGCAGAGTGAGTTTCGCACGTCTTCACCAGAGACGTTTGCCAGAGGCTTCTGAGACGCAAGTTAACAATGCAGACCTGGAGGGTATCTCCAGGTCCAGTAGAGTGGTAACCTGGGAACCTCCTGTCTCAGAATCCTGCTACCTTCACCCTGCCATAAGAATGCAGCTAGTTGACAGCTGGCTTCAAGGCCTGCTTCCCTGTGAGAGCTAAGGACAGGGCACAACCCTCCCGCACCCTGCTTGACTGTAGAAGGCGCTGCTAACGTCCTCATGTTAGTGGCAAGGAATCGTTGTGAGAAAAGCATGTGGAATCGTTGTGCCTGAACCCACGTGTATCTGAGTTGAATACAGCGATTTCCAAAGTCCTTCTTCATCACAGTGTAGCTAGGTTCCCACTCGCATGTCCGAGTGGGTAGCAGACATCTGCCTCCCATGTATACACTCTTCTGAGAGTTGAGCTTATGGCCTGTAAGCCTACCTCCTGCCTGTAGCTACCTTTCGCTTCCAAAAGGCCTAGGTTCGCTGCTTCACCGAAGTGTTGGGAGAGGTAACTGGAATCTCCCGGCACACAAGACTAGTGCCACCAAGCTCAATCCAGCGATTTCCCAGTAATTCCTGGGGTAGACTGGTGCTACATACAAAGTTCCATATGTCAGAAGGTAGCTGAACGCCTTGTCCAAAATCATCTTACTGCTGAGAGTTGAGCTCACCCTCAGTCCCTCACAGTTCCACACTGCCTGCAGAGTGAGTTTCCCACGTCTTCACCAGAGACTTTTGCCAGAGGCTTCTGAGACGCAAGTTAACAATGCACACCTGGACGGTATCTCCAGGTGCAGTAGAGTGGTAATCTGGGAACCTCCTTACTCAGAATACTGCTACCTTCACACTGTCATAAGAATGCAGCTAGTTGAGAGCTGGCTTCTAGGCATGCTTCCCTGTGAGAGCTGAGGACAGGGCAGAACCCTCCCGCATCCTGCCTGACTGTAGACGTACCTGCTAACCTCCTTATGTTAGTGGCTGGGAGGGGTTGCGGGAAAAGCATGTGTAAGCATTGGGCCTGAGCTCCCGTGTATCTGAGTTGAATACAGCGATTTCCAACATCCTTCTTCAATAGGAGTGTAGCTAGGTTCCAACTCCCATGTCCGAGTGGGTAGCAGACATCTGCCTCCCATGCATACACACTTCTGAGAGTTGAGCTTCTGGCCTGTAACCCTACATCCTGCCTGCCGCTACCTTTCGCTTCCAAAAGGCCTAGGCTCGCTGCTTGACGCAAGTGTTGGGAGAGGTAACTGGAATCTCCCGGCACACAAGACGAGTGCCTCCAAGCTCAATCAAGCGATTTCCTAGTAATTCCTGGGGTAGACTGGTGCTACATACTAAGTTCCATACGTGAGTATGTAGTTGAACGCCTTGTCCAAAAACATCTTACTTCTCAGAGTTGAGCTCACCCTCAGTCCCTCACAGTTCCACACTGCCTGCAGAGTGAGTTTCGCACGTCTTCACCAGAGACGTTTGCCAGAGGCTTCTGAGACGCAAGTTAACAATGCAGACCTGGAGGGTATCTCCAGGTCCAGTAGAGTGGTAACCTGGGAACCTCCTGTCTCAGAATCCTGCTACCTTCACCCTGCCATAAGAATGCAGCTAGTTGACAGCTGGCTTCAAGGCCTGCTTCCCAGTGAGAGCTAAGGACAGGGCACAACCCTCCCGCATCCTGCTTGACTGTAGTAGGAGCTGCTAACCTCCTCATGTTAGTGGCAGGGAAACGTTGTGAGAAAAGCATGTGGAATCGTTGTGCCTGAACCCACGTGTATCTGAGTTGAATACAGCGATTTCCAAAGTCCTTCTTCATCAGAGTGTAGCTAGGTTCCCACTCGCATGTCCGAGTGGGTAGCAGACATCTGCCTCCGATGTATACACACTTCTGAGAGTTGAGCTTATGGCCTGTAAGCCTACCTCCTGCCTGCAGCTACCTTTCGCTTCCAAAAGGCCTAGGCTCGCTGCGTCACCGAAGTGTTCGGAGAGGTAACTGGAATCTCCCGGCACACAAGACTAGTGCCACCAAGCTCAATCCAGCGATTTCCCAGTAATTCCTGGGGTAGACTGGTGCTACATACTAAGTTCCATATGTGAGAAAGTAGCTGAACGCCTTGTCCAAAATCATCTTACTGCTGAGAGTTGAGCTCACCCTCAGTCCCTCACAGTTCCACACTGCCTGCAGAGTGAGTTTCCCACGTCTTCACCAGAGACTTTTGCCAGAGGCTTCTGAGACGCAAGTTAACAATGCACACCTGGACGGTATCTCCAGGTGCAGTAGAGTGGTAATCTGGGAACCTCCTTACTCAGAATACTGCTACCTTCACACTGTCATAAGAATGCAGCTAGTTGAGAGCTGGCTTCTAGGCAAGCTTCCCTGTGAGAGCTGAGGACAGGGCAGAACCCTCCCGCATCCTGCCTGACTGTAGACGTACCTGCTAACCTCCTTATGTTAGTGGCTGGGATGGGTTGCGGGAAAAGCATGTGTAAGCATTGGGCCTGAACTCCCGTGTATCTGAGTTGAATACAGCGATTTCCAACATCCTTCTTCAATAGGAGTGTAGCTAGGTTCCAACTCCCATGTCCGAGTGGGTAGCAGACATCTGCCTCCCATGCATACACACTTCTGAGAGTTGAGCTTCTGGCCTGTAACCCTACATCCTGCCTGCCGCTACCTTTCGCTTCCAAAAGGCCTAGGATCGCTGCTTGACGCAAGTGTTGGGAGAGGTAACTGGAATCTCCCGGCACACAAGACGAGTGCCTCCAAGCTCAATCAAGCGATTTCCTAGTAATTCCTGGGGTAGACTGGTGCTACATACTAAGTTCCATACGTGAGTATGTAGTTGAACGCCTTGTCCAAAAACATCTTACTTCTCAGAGTTGAGCTCACCCTCAGTCCCTCACAGTTCCACACTGCCTGCAGAGTGAGTTTCGCACGTCTTCACCAGAGACGTTTGCCAGAGGCTTCTGAGACGCAAGTTAACAATGCAGACCTGGAGGGTATCTCCAGGTCCAGTAGAGTGGTAACCTGGGAACCTCCTGTCTCAGAATCCTGCTACCTTCACCCTGCCATAAGAATGCAGCTAGTTGACAGCTGGCTTCAAGGCCTGCTTCCCTGTGAGAGCTAAGGACAGGGCACAACCCTCCCGCATCCTGCTTGACTGTAGAAGGCGCTGCTAACGTCCTAATGTTAGTGGCAGGGAAACGTTGTGAGAAAAGCATGTGGAATCGTTGTGCCTGAACCCACGTGTATCTGAGTTGAATACAGCGATTTCCAAAGTCCTTCTTCATCAGAGTGTAGCTAGGTTCCCACTCGCATGTCCGAGTGGGTAGCAGACATCTGCCTCCCATGTATACACACTTCTGAGAGTTGAGCTTATGGCCTGTAAGCCTACCTCCTGCCTGCAGCTACCTTTCGCTTCCAAAAGGCCTAGGCTCGCTGCTTCACCGAAGTGTTGGGAGAGGTAACTGGAATCTCCCGGCACACAAGACTAGTGCCACCAAGCTCAATCCAGCGATTTCCCAGTAATTCCTGGGGTAGACTGGTGCTACATACTAAGTTCCATATGTCAGAAGGTAGCTGAACGCCTTGTCCAAAATCATCTTACTGCTGAGAGTTGAGCTCACCCTCAGTCCCTCACAGTTCCACACTGCCTGCAGAGTGAGTTTCCCACGTCTTCACCAGAGACTTTTGCCAGAGGCTTCTGAGACGCAAGTTAACAATGCACACCTGGACGGTATCTCCAGGTGCAGTAGAGTGGTAATCTGGGAACCTCCTTACTCAGAATACTGCTACCTTCACACTGTCATAAGAATGCAGCTAGTTGAGAGCTGGCTTCTAGGCAAGCTTCCCTGTGAGAGCTGAGGACAGGGCAAAACCCTCCCGCATCCTGCCTGTCTGTAGACGTACCTGCTAACCTCCTTATGTTAGTGGCTGGGATGGGTTGCGGGAAAAGCATGTGTAAGCATTGGGCCTGAACTCCCGTGTATCTGAGTTGAATACAGCGATTTCCAACATCCTTCTTCAATAGGAGTGTAGCTAGGTTCCAACTCCCATGTCCGAGTGGGTAGCAGACATCTGCCTCCCATGCATACACACTTCTGAGAGTTGAGCTTCTGGCCTGTAACCCTACATCCTGCCTGCCGCTACCTTTCGCTTCCAAAAGGCCTAGGCTCGCTGCTTGACGCAAGTGTTGGGAGAGGTAACTGGAATCTCCCGGCACACAAGACGAGTGCCTCCAAGCTCAATCAAGCGATTTCCTAGTAATTCCTGGGGTAGACTGGTGCTACATACTAAGTTCCATACGTGAGTATGTAGTTGAACGCCTTGTCCAAAAACATCTTACTTCTGAGAGTTGAGCTCACCCTCAGTCCCTCACAGTTCCACACTGCCTGCAGAGTGAGTTTCGCACGTCTTCACCAGAGACGTTTGCCAGAGGCTTCTGAGACGCAAGTTAACAATGCAGACCTGGAGGGTATCTCCAGGTCCAGTAGAGTGGTAACCTGGGAACCTCCTGTCTCAGAATCCTGCTACCTTCACCCTGCCATAAGAATGCAGCTAGTTGACAGCTGGCTTCAAGGCCTGCTTCCCAGTGAGAGCTAAGGACAGGGCACAACCCTCCCGCATCCTGCTTGACTGTAGAAGGAGCTGCTAACGTCCTCATGTTAGTGGCAGGGAAACGTTGTGAGAAAAGCATGTGGAATCGTTGTGCCTGAACCCACGTGTATCTGAGTTGAATACAGCGATTTCCAAAGTCCTTCTTCATCAGAGTGTAGCTAGGTTCCCACTCGCATGTCCGAGTGGGTAGCAGACATCTGCCTCCGATGTATACACACTTCTGAGAGTTGAGCTTATGGCCTGTAAGCCTACCTCCTGCCTGCAGCTACCTTTCGCTTCCAAAAGGCCTAGGCTCGCTGCTTCACCGAAGTGTTCGGAGAGGTAACTGGAATCTCCCGGCACACAAGACTAGTGCCACCAAGCTCAATCCAGCGATTTCCTAGTAATTCCTGGGGTAGACTGGTGCTACATACTAAGTTCCATATGTGAGAAAGTAGCTGAACGCCTTGTCCAAAATCATCTTACTGCTGAGAGTTGAGCTCACCCTCAGTCCCTCACAGTTCCACACTGCCTGCAGAGTGAGTTTCCCACGTCTTCACCAGAGACTTTTGCCAGAGGCTTCTGAGACGCAAGTTAACAATGCACACCTGGACGGTATCTCCAGGTGCAGTAGAGTGGTAATCTGGGAACCTCCTTACTCAGAATACTGCTACCTTCACACTGTCATAAGAATGCAGCTAGTTGAGAGCTGGCTTCTAGGCATGCTTCCCTGTGAGAGCTGAGGACAGGGCAGAACCCTCCCGCATCCTGCCTGACTGTAGACGTACCTGCTAACCTCCTTATTTTAGTGGCTGGGATGGGTTGCGGGAAAAGCATGTGTAAGCATTGGGCCTGAACTCCCGTGTATCTGAGTTGAATACAGCGATTTCCAACATCCTTCTTTTATAGGAGTGTAGCTAGGTTCCAACTCCCATGTCCGAGTGGGTAGCAGACATCTGCCTCCCATGCATACACACTTCTGAGAGTTGAGCTTCTGGCCTGTAACCCTACATCCTGCCTGCCGCTACCTTTCGCTTCCAAAAGGCCTAGGCTCGCTGCTTGACGCAAGTGTTGGGAGAGGTAACTGGAATCTCCCGGCACACAAGACGAGTGCCTCCAAGCTCAATCAAGCGATTTCCTAGTAATTCCTGGGGTAGACTGGTGCTACATACTAAGTTCCATACGTGAGTATGTAGTTGAACGCCTTGTCCAAAAACATCTTACTTCTCAGAGTTGAGCTCACCCTCAGTCCCTCACAGTTCCACACTGCCTGCAGAGTGAGTTTCGCACGTCTTCACCAGAGACGTTTGCCAGAGGCTTCTGAGACGCAAGTTAACAATGCAGACCTGGAGGGTATCTCCAGGTCCAGTAGAGTGGTAACCTGGGAACCTCCTGTCTCAGAATCCTGCTACCTTCACCCTGCCATAAGAATGCAGCTAGTTGACAGCTGGCTTCAAGGCCTGCTTCCCTGTGAGAGCTAAGGACAGGGCACAACCCTCCCGCACCCTGCTTGACTGTAGAAGGCGCTGCTAACGTCCTCATGTTAGTGGCAAGGAAACGTTGTGAGAAAAGCATGTGGAATCGTTGTGCCTGAACCCACGTGTATCTGAGTTGAATACAGCGATTTCCAAAGTCCTTCTTCATCACAGTGTAGCTAGGTTCCCACTCGCATGTCCGAGTGGGTAGCAGACATCTGCCTCCCATGTATACACTCTTCTGAGAGTTGAGCTTATGGCCTGTAAGCCTACCTCCTGCCTGTAGCTACCTTTCGCTTCCAAAAGGCCTAGGTTCGCTGCTTCACCGAAGTGTTGGGAGAGGTAACTGGAATCTCCCGGCACACAAGACTAGTGCCACCAAGCTCAATCCAGCGATTTCCCAGTAATTCCTGGGGTAGACTGGTGCTACATACAAAGTTCCATATGTCAGAAGGTAGCTGAACGCCTTGTCCAAAATCATCTTACTGCTGAGAGTTGAGCTCACCCTCAGTCCCTCACAGTTCCACACTGCCTGCAGAGTGAGTTTCCCACGTCTTCACCAGAGACTTTTGCCAGAGGCTTCTGAGACGCAAGTTAACAATGCACACCTGGACGGTATCTCCAGGTGCAGTAGAGTGGTAATCTGGGAACCTCCTTACTCAGAATACTGCTACCTTCACACTGTCATAAGAATGCAGCTAGTTGAGAGCTGGCTTCTAGGCATGCTTCCCTGTGAGAGCTGAGGACAGGGCAGAACCCTCCCGCATCCTGCCTGACTGTAGACGTACCTGCTAACCTCCTTATGTTAGTGGCTGGGAGGGGTTGCGGGAAAAGCATGTGTAAGCATTGGGCCTGAGCTCCCGTGTATCTGAGTTGAATACAGTGATTTCCAACATCCTTCTTCAATAGGAGTGTAGCTAGGTTCCAACTCCCATGTCCGAGTGGGTAGCAGACATCTGCCTCCCATGCATACACACTTCTGAGAGTTGAGCTTCTGGCCTGTAACCCTACATCCTGCCTGCCGCTACCTTTCGCTTCCAAAAGGCCTAGGCTCGCTGCTTGACGCAAGTGTTGGGAGAGGTAACTGGAATCTCCCGGCACACAAGACGAGTGCCTCCAAGCTCAATCAAGCGATTTCCTAGTAATTCCTGGGGTAGACTGGTGCTACATACTAAGTTCCATACGTGAGTATGTAGTTGAACGCCTTGTCCAAAAACATCTTACTTCTCAGAGTTGAGCTCACCCTCAGTCCCTCACAGTTCCACACTGCCTGCAGAGTGAGTTTCGCACGTCTTCACCAGAGACGTTTGCCAGAGGCTTCTGAGACGCAAGTTAACAATGCAGACCTGGAGGGTATCTCCAGGTCCAGTAGAGTGGTAACCTGGGAACCTCCTGTCTCAGAATCCTGCTACCTTCACCCTGCCATAAGAATGCAGCTAGTTGACAGCTGGCTTCAAGGCCTGCTTCCCAGTGAGAGCTAAGGACAGGGCACAACCCTCCCGCATCCTGCTTGACTGTAGTAGGAGCTGCTAACCTCCTCATGTTAGTGGCAGGGAAACGTTGTGAGAAAAGCATGTGGAATCGTTGTGCCTGAACCCACGTGTATCTGAGTTGAATACAGCGATTTCCAAAGTCCTTCTTCATCAGAGTGTAGCTAGGTTCCCACTCGCATGTCCGAGTGGGTAGCAGACATCTGCCTCCGATGTATACACACTTCTGAGAGTTGAGCTTATGGCCTGTAAGCCTACCTCCTGCCTGCAGCTACCTTTCGCTTCCAAAAGGCCTAGGCTCGCTGCTTCACCGAAGTGTTGGGAGAGGTAACTGGAATCTCCCGGCACACAAGACTAGTGCCACCAAGCTCAATCCAGCGATTTCCCAGTAATTCCTGGGGTAGACTGGTGCTACATACTAAGTTCCATATGTGAGAAAGTAGCTGAACGCCTTGTCCAAAATCATCTTACTGCTGAGAGTTGAGCTCACCCTCAGTCCCTCACAGTTCCACACTGCCTGCAGAGTGAGTTTCCCACGTCTTCACCAGAGACTTTTGCCAGAGGCTTCTGAGACGCAAGTTAACAATGCACACCTGGACGGTATCTCCAGGTGCAGTAGAGTGGTAATCTGGGAACCTCCTTACTCAGAATACTGCTACCTTCACACTGTCATAAGAATGCAGCTAGTTGAGAGCTGGCTTCTAGGCAAGCTTCCCTGTGAGAGCTGAGGACAGGGCAGAACCCTCCCGCATCCTGCCTGACTGTAGACGTACCTGCTAACCTCCTTATGTTAGTGGCTGGGATGGGTTGCGGGAAAAGCATGTGTAAGCATTGGGCCTGAACTCCCGTGTATCTGAGTTGAATACAGCGATTTCCAACATCCTTCTTCAATAGGAGTGTAGCTAGGTTCCAACTCCCATGTCCGAGTGGGTAGCAGACATCTGCCTCCCATGCATACACACTTCTGAGAGTTGAGCTTCTGGCCTGTAACCCTACATCCTGCCTGCCGCTACCTTTCGCTTCCAAAAGGCCTAGGATCGCTGCTTGACGCAAGTGTTGGGAGAGGTAACTGGAATCTCCCGGCACACAAGACGAGTGCCTCCAAGCTCAATCAAGCGATTTCCTAGTAATTCCTGGGGTAGACTGGTGCTACATACTAAGTTCCATACGTGAGTATGTAGTTGAACGCCTTGTCCAAAAACATCTTACTTCTCAGAGTTGAGCTCACCCTCAGTCCCTCACAGTTCCACACTGCCTGCAGAGTGAGTTTCGCACGTCTTCACCAGAGACGTTTGCCAGAGGCTTCTGAGACGCAAGTTAACAATGCAGACCTGGAGGGTATCTCCAGGTCCAGTAGAGTGGTAACCTGGGAACCTCCTGTCTCAGAATCCTGCTACCTTCACCCTGCCATAAGAATGCAGCTAGTTGACAGCTGGCTTCAAGGCCTGCTTCCCTGTGAGAGCTAAGGACAGGGCACAACCCTCCCGCATCCTGCTTGACTGTAGAAGGCGCTGCTAACGTCCTAATGTTAGTGGCAGGGAAACGTTGTGAGAAAAGCATGTGGAATCGTTGTGCCTGAACCCACGTGTATCTGAGTTGAATACAGCGATTTCCAAAGTCCTTCTTCATCAGAGTGTAGCTAGGTTCCCACTCGCATGTCCGAGTGGGTAGCAGACATCTGCCTCCCATGTATACACACTTCTGAGAGTTGAGCTTATGGCCTGTAAGCCTACCTCCTGCCTGCAGCTACCTTTCGCTTCCAAAAGGCCTAGGCTCGCTGCTTCACCGAAGTGTTGGGAGAGGTAACTGGAATCTCCCGGCACACAAGACTAGTGCCACCAAGCTCAATCCAGCGATTTCCCAGTAATTCCTGGGGTAGACTGGTGCTACATACTAAGTTCCATATGTCAGAAGGTAGCTGAACGCCTTGTCCAAAATCATCTTACTGCTGAGAGTTGAGCTCACCCTCAGTCCCTCACAGTTCCACACTGCCTGCAGAGTGAGTTTCCCACGTCTTCACCAGAGACTTTTGCCAGAGGCTTCTGAGACGCAAGTTAACAATGCACACCTGGACGGTATCTCCAGGTGCAGTAGAGTGGTAATCTGGGAACCTCCTTACTCAGAATACTGCTACCTTCACACTGTCATAAGAATGCAGCTAGTTGAGAGCTGGCTTCTAGGCAAGCTTCCCTGTGAGAGCTGAGGACAGGGCAAAACCCTCCCGCATCCTGCCTGTCTGTAGACGTACCTGCTAACCTCCTTATGTTAGTGGCTGGGAGGGGTTGCGGGAAAAGCATGTGTAAGCATTGGGCCTGAGCTCCCGTGTATCTGAGTTGAATACAGCGATTTCCAACATCCTTCTTCAATAGGAGTGTAGCTAGGTTCCAACTCCCATGTCCGAGTGGGTAGCAGACATCTGCCTCCCATGCATACACACTTCTGAGAGTTGAGCTTCTGGCCTGTAACCCTACATCCTGCCTGCCGCTACCTTTCGCTTCCAAAAGGCCTAGGCTCGCTGCTTGACGCAAGTGTTGGGAGAGGTAACTGGAATCTCCCGGCACACAAGACGAGTGCCTCCAAGCTCAATCAAGCGATTTCCTAGTAATTCCTGGGGTAGACTGGTGCTACATACTAAGTTCCATACGTGAGTATGTAGTTGAACGCCTTGTCCAAAAACATCTTACTTCTCAGAGTTGAGCTCACCCTCAGTCCCTCACAGTTCCACACTGCCTGCAGAGTGAGTTTCGCACGTCTTCACCAGAGACGTTTGCCAGAGGCTTCTGAGACGCAAGTTAACAATGCAGACCTGGAGGGTATCTCCAGGTCCAGTAGAGTGGTAACCTGGGAACCTCCTGTCTCAGAATCCTGCTACCTTCACCCTGCCATAAGAATGCAGCTAGTTGACAGCTGGCTTCAAGGCCTGCTTCCCAGTGAGAGCTAAGGACAGGGCACAACCCTCCCGCATCCTGCTTGACTGTAGTAGGAGCTGCTAACCTCCTCATGTTAGTGGCAGGGAAACGTTGTGAGAAAAGCATGTGGAATCGTTGTGCCTGAACCCACGTGTATCTGAGTTGAATACAGCGATTTCCAAAGTCCTTCTTCATCAGAGTGTAGCTAGGTTCCCACTCGCATGTCCGAGTGGGTAGCAGACATCTGCCTCCGATGTATACACACTTCTGAGAGTTGAGCTTATGGCCTGTAAGCCTACCTCCTGCCTGCAGCTACCTTTCGCTTCCAAAAGGCCTAGGCTCGCTGCTTCACCGAAGTGTTCGGAGAGGTAACTGGAATCTCCCGGCACACAAGACTAGTGCCACCAAGCTCAATCCAGCGATTTCCCAGTAATTCCTGGGGTAGACTGGTGCTACATACTAAGTTCCATATGTGAGAAAGTAGCTGAACGCCTTGTCCAAAATCATCTTACTGCTGAGAGTTGAGCTCACCCTCAGTCCCTCACAGTTCCACACTGCCTGCAGAGTGAGTTTCCCACGTCTTCACCAGAGACTTTTGCCAGAGGCTTCTGAGACGCAAGTTAACAATGCACACCTGGACGGTATCTCCAGGTGCAGTAGAGTGGTAATCTGGGAACCTCCTTACTCAGAATACTGCTACCTTCACACTGTCATAAGAATGCAGCTAGTTGAGAGCTGGCTTCTAGGCAAGCTTCCCTGTGAGAGCTGAGGACAGGGCAGAACCCTCCCGCATCCTGCCTGACTGTAGACGTACCTGCTAACCTCCTTATGTTAGTGGCTGGGATGGGTTGCGGGAAAAGCATGTGTAAGCATTGGGCCTGAACTCCCGTGTATCTGAGTTGAATACAGCGATTTCCAACATCCTTCTTCAATAGGAGTGTAGCTAGGTTCCAACTCCCATGTCCGAGTGGGTAGCAGACATCTGCCTCCCATGCATACACACTTCTGAGAGTTGAGCTTCTGGCCTGTAACCCTACATCCTGCCTGCCGCTACCTTTCGCTTCCAAAAGGCCTAGGATCGCTGCTTGACGCAAGTGTTGGGAGAGGTAACTGGAATCTCCCGGCACACAAGACGAGTGCCTCCAAGCTCAATCAAGCGATTTCCTAGTAATTCCTGGGGTAGACTGGTGCTACATACTAAGTTCCATACGTGAGTATGTAGTTGAACGCCTTGTCCAAAAACATCTTACTTCTCAGAGTTGAGCTCACCCTCAGTCCCTCACAGTTCCACACTGCCTGCAGAGTGAGTTTCGCACGTCTTCACCAGAGACGTTTGCCAGAGGCTTCTGAGACGCAAGTTAACAATGCAGACCTGGAGGGTATCTCCAGGTCCAGTAGAGTGGTAACCTGGGAACCTCCTGTCTCAGAATCCTGCTACCTTCACCCTGCCATAAGAATGCAGCTAGTTGACAGCTGGCTTCAAGGCCTGCTTCCCTGTGAGAGCTAAGGACAGGGCACAACCCTCCCGCATCCTGCTTGACTGTAGAAGGCGCTGCTAACGTCCTAATGTTAGTGGCAGGGAAACGTTGTGAGAAAAGCATGTGGAATCGTTGTGCCTGAACCCACGTGTATCTGAGTTGAATACAGCGATTTCCAAAGTCCTTCTTCATCAGAGTGTAGCTAGGTTCCCACTCGCATGTCCGAGTGGGTAGCAGACATCTGCCTCCCATGTATACACACTTCTGAGAGTTGAGCTTATGGCCTGTAAGCCTACCTCCTGCCTGCAGCTACCTTTCGCTTCCAAAAGGCCTAGGCTCGCTGCTTCACCGAAGTGTTGGGAGAGGTAACTGGAATCTCCCGGCACACAAGACTAGTGCCACCAAGCTCAATCCAGCGATTTCCCAGTAATTCCTGGGGTAGACTGGTGCTACATACTAAGTTCCATATGTCAGAAGGTAGCTGAACGCCTTGTCCAAAATCATCTTACTGCTGAGAGTTGAGCTCACCCTCAGTCCCTCACAGTTACACACTGCCTGCAGAGTGAGTTTCCCACGTCTTCACCAGAGACTTTTGCCAGAGGCTTCTGAGACGCAAGTTAACAATGCACACCTGGACGGTATCTCCAGGTGCAGTAGTGTGGTTATCTGGGAACCTCCTAACTCAGAATACTGCTACCTTCACACTGTCATAAGAATGCAGCTAGTTGAGAGCTGGCTTCTAGGCAAGCTTCCCTGTGAGAGCTGAGGACAGGGCAGAACCCTCCCGCATCCTGCCTGTCTGTAGACGTACCTGCTAACCTCCTTATGTTAGTGGCTGGGATGGGTTGCGGGAAAAGCATGTGTAAGCATTGGGCCTGAACTCCCGTGTATCTGAGTTGAATACAGCGATTTCCAACATCCTTCTTCAATAGGAGTGTAGCTAGGTTCCAACTCCCATGTCCGAGTGGGTAGCAGACATCTGCCTCCCATGCATACACACTTCTGAGAGTTGAGCTTCTGGCCTGTAACCCTACATCCTGCCTGCCGCTACCTTTCGCTTCCAAAAGGCCTAGGCTCGCTGCTTGACGCAAGTGTTGGGAGAGGTAACTGGAATCTCCCGGCACACAAGACGAGTGCCTCCAAGCTCAATCAAGCGATTTCCTAGTAATTCCTGGGGTAGACTGGTGCTACATACTAAGTTCCATACGTGAGTATGTAGTTGAACGCCTTGTCCAAAAACATCTTACTTCTCAGAGTTGAGCTCACCCTCAGTCCCTCACAGTTCCACACTGCCTGCAGAGTGAGTTTCGCACGTCTTCACCAGAGACGTTTGCCAGAGGCTTCTGAGACGCAAGTTAACAATGCAGACCTGGAGGGTATCTCCAGGTCCAGTAGAGTGGTAACCTGGGAACCTCCTGTCTCAGAATCCTGCTACCTTCACCCTGCCATAAGAATGCAGCTAGTTGACAGCTGGCTTCAAGGCCTGCTTCCCTGTGAGAGCTAAGGACAGGGCACAACCCTCCCGCACCCTGCTTGACTGTAGAAGGCGCTGCTAACGTCCTCATGTTAGTGGCAAGGAAACGTTGTGAGAAAAGCATGTGGAATCGTTGTGCCTGAACCCACGTGTATCTGAGTTGAATACAGCGATTTCCAAAGTCCTTCTTCATCACAGTGTAGCTAGGTTCCCACTCGCATGTCCGAGTGGGAAGCAGACATCTGCCTCCCATGTATACACTCTTCTGAGAGTTTAGCTTATGGCCTGTAAGCCTACCTCCTGCCTGTAGCTACCTTTCGCTTCCAAAAGGCCTAGGTACGCTGCTTCACCGAAGTGTTGGGAGAGGTAACTGGAATCTCCCGGCACACAAGACTAGTGCCACCAAGCTCAATCCAGCGATTTCCCAGTAATTCCTGGGGTAGACTGGTGCTACATACTAAGTTCCATATGTCAGAAGGTAGCTGAACGCCTTGTCCAAAATCATCTTACTGCTGAGAGTTGAGCTCACCCTCAGTCCCTCACAGTTCCACACTGCCTGCAGAGTGAGTTTCCCACGTCTTCACCAGAGACTTTTGCCAGAGGCTTCTGAGACGCAAGTTAACAATGCACACCTGGACGGTATCTCCAGGTGCAGTAGAGTGGTAATCTGGGAACCTCCTTACTCAGAATACTGCTACCTTCACACTGTCATAAGAATGCAGCTAGTTGAGAGCTGGCTTCTAGGCAAGCTTCCCTGTGAGAGCTGAGGACAGGGCAGAACCCTCCCGTATCCTGCCTGGCTGTAGACGTATCTGCTAACCTCCTTATGTTAGTGGCTGGGATGGGTTGCGGGAAAAGCATGTGTAAGCATTGGGCCTGAACTCCCGTGTATCTGAGTTGAATACAGCGATTTCCAACATCCTTCTTCAATAGGAGTGTAGCTAGGTTCCAACTCCCATGTCCGAGTGGGTAGCAGACATCTGCCTCCCATGCATACACACTTCTGAGAGTTGAGCTTATGGCCTGTAACCCTACATCCTGCCTGCCGCTACCTTTCGCTTCCAAAAGGCCTAGGCTCGCTGCTTGACGCAAGTGTTGGGAGAGGTAACTGGAATCTCCCGGCACACAAGACGAGTGCCTCCAAGCTCAATCAAGCGATTTCCTAGTAATTCCTGGGGTAGACTGCTGCTACATACTAAGTTCCATACGTGAGTATGTAGTTGAACGCCTTGTCCAAAAACATCTTACTTCTCAGAGTTGAGCTCACCCTCAGTCCCTCACAGTTCCACACTGCCAGCAGAGTGAGTTTCGCACGTCTTCACCAGAGACGTTTGCCAGAGGCTTCTGAGACGCAAGTTAACAATGCAGACCTGGAGGGTATCTCCAGGTCCAGTAGAGTGGTAACCTGGGAACCTCCTGTCTCACAATCCTGCTACCTTCACCCTGCCATAAGAATGCAGCTAGTTGACAGCTGGCTTCAAGGCCTGCTTCCCTGTGAGAGCTAAGGACAGGGCACAACCCTCCCGCATCCTGCTTGACTGTAGAAGGAGCTGCTAACGTCCTCACGTTAGTGGCAGGGAAACGTAGTGAGAAAAGCATGTGGAATCGTTGTGCCTGAACCCACGTGTATCTGAGTTGAATACAGCGATTTCCAAAGTCCTTCTTCATCAGAGTGTAGCTAGGTTCCCACTCGCATGTCCGAGTGGGTAGCAGACATCTGCCTCCCATGTATACACTCTTCTGAGAGTTGAGCTTATAGCCTGTAAGCCTACCTCCTGCCTGTAGCTACCTTTCGCTTCCAAAAGGCCTAGGCTCGCTGCTTCACCGAAGTGTTGGGAGAGGTAACTGGAATCTCCCGGCACACAAGACTAGTGCCACCAAGCTCAATCCAGCGATTTCCCAGTAATTCCTGGGGTAGACTGGTGCTACATACTAAGTTCCATATGTCAGAAGGTAGCTGAACGCCTTGTCCAAAGTCATCTTACTGCTGAGAGTTGAGCTCACCCTCAGTCCCTCACAGTTCCACACTGCCTGCAGAGTGAGTTTCCCACGTCTTCACCAGAGACTTTTGCCAGAGGCTTCTGAGACGCAAGTTAACAATGCACACCTGGACGGTATCTCCAGGTGCAGTAGAGTGGTAATCTGGGAACCTCCTTACTCAGAATACTGCTACCTTCACACTGTCATAAGAATGCAGCTAGTTGAGAGCTGGCTTCTAGGCAAGCTTCCCTGTGAGAGCTGAGGACAGGGCAGAACCCTCCCGCATCCTGCCTGACTGTAGACGTACCTGCAAACCTCCTTATGTTAGTGGCTGGGATGGGTTGAGGGAAAAGCATGTGTAAGCATTGGGCCTGAACTCCCGTTTATCTGAGTTGAATACAGCGATTTCCAACATCCTTCTTCAATAGGAGTGTAGCTAGGTTCCAACTCCCATGTCCGAGTGGGCAGCAGACATCTGCCTCCCATGCATACACACTTCTGAGAGTTGAGCTTATGGCCTGTAACCCTACATCCTGCCTGCCGCTACCTTTCGCTTCCAAAAGGCCTAGGCTCGCTGCTTGACGCAAGTGTTGGGAGAGGTAACTGGAATCTCCCGGCACACAAGACGAGTGCCTCCAAGCTCAATCAAGCGATTTCCTAGTAATTCCTCGTGTAGACTGGTGCTACATACTAAGTTCCATACGTGAGTATGTAGTTGAACGCCTTGTCCAAAAACATCTTACTTCTGAGAGTTGAGCTCACCCTCAGTCCCTCACAGTTCCACACTGCCTGCAGAGTGAGTTTCACACGTCTTCACCAGAGACGTTTGCCAGAGGCTTCTGAGACGCAAGTTAACAATGCAGACCTGGAGGGTATCTCCAGGTCCAGTAGAGTGGTAACCTGGGAACCTCCTGTCTCAGAATCCTGCTACCTTCACCCTGCCATAAGAATGCAGCTTGTTGACAGCTGGCTTCAAGGCCTGCTTCCCTGTGAGAGCTAAGGACAGGGCACAACCCTCCCGCATCCTGCTTGACTGTAGAAGGCGCTGCTAACGTCCTCATGTTAGTGGCAGGGAAACGTTGTGAGAAAAGCATGTGGAATCGTTGTGCCTGAACCCACGTGTATCTGAGTTGAATACAGCGATTTCCAAAGTCCTTCTTCATCAGAGTGTAGCTAGGTTCCCACTCGCATGTCCGAGTGGGTAGCAGACATCTGCCTCCGATGTATACACACTTCTGAGAGTTGAGCTTATGGCCTGTAAGCCTACCTCCTGCCTGCAGCTACCTTTCGCTTCCAAAAGGCCTAGGCTCGCTGCTTCACCGAAGTGTTCGGAGAGGTAACTGGAATCTCCCGGCACACAAGACTAGTGCCACCAAGCTCAATCCAGCGATTTCCCAGTAATTCCTGGGGTAGACTGGTGTTACATACTAAGTTCCATATGTGAGAAGGTAGCTGAACGCCTTGTCCAAAGTCATCTTACTGCTGAGAGTTGAGCTCACCCTCAGTCCCTCACAGTTCCACACTGCCTGCAGAGTGAGTTTCCCACGTCTTCACCAGAGACTTTTGCCAGAGGCTTCTGAGACGCAAGTTAACAATGCAGACCTGGAGGGTATCTCCAGGTCCAGTAGAGTGGTAACCTGGGAACCTCCTGTCTCAGAATACTGCTACCTTCACCCTGCCATAAGAATGCAGCTAGTTGACAGCTGGCTTCAAGGCCTGCTTCCCTGTGAGAGCTAAGGACAGGGCACAACCCTCCCGCATCCTGCTTGACTGTAGAAGGCGCTGCTAACGTCCTCATGTTAGTGGCAGGGAAACGTTGTGAGAAAAGCATGTGGAATCGTTGTGCCTGAACCCACGTGTATCTGAGTTGAATACAGCGATTTCCAAAGTCCTTCTTCATCAGAGTGTAGCTAGGTTCCCACTCGCATGTCCGAGTGGGTAGCAGACATCTGCCTCCCATGTATACACACTTCTGAGAGTTGAGCTTATGGCCTGTAAGCCTACCTCCTGCCTGCAGCTACCTTTCGCTTCCAAAAGGCCTAGGCTCGCTGCTTCACCGAAGTGTTCGGAGAGGTAACTGGAATCTCCCGGCACAAAAGACTAGTGCCACCAAGCTCAATCCAGCGATTTCCCAGTAATTCCTGGGGTAGACTGGTGCTACATACTAAGTTCCATATGTGAGAAGGTAGCTGAACGCCTTGTCCAAAATCATCTTACTGCTGAGAGTTGAGCTCACCCTCAGTCCCTCACAGTTCCACACTGCCTGCAGAGTGAGTTTCCCACGTCTTCACCAGAGACTTTTGCCAGAGGCTTCTGAGACGCAAGTTAACAATGCACACCTGGACGGTATCTCCAGGTGCAGTAGAGTGGTAATCTGGGAACCTCCTTACTCAGAATACTGCTACCTTCACACCGTCATAAGAATGCAGCTAGTTGAGAGCTGGCTTCTAGGCAAGCTTCCCTGTGAGAGCTGAGGACAGGGCAGAACCCTCCCGCATCCTGCCTGACTGTAGACGTACCTGCTAACCTCCTTATGTTAGTGGCTGGGATGGGTTGCGGGAAAAGCATGTGTAAGCATTGGGCCTGAACTCCCGTGTATCTGAGTTGAATACAGCGATTTCCAACATCCTTCTTCAATAGGAGTGTAGCTAGGTTCCTACTCCCATGTCCGAGTGGGCAGCAGACATCTGCCTCCCATGCATACACACTTCTGAGAGTTGAGCTTATGGCCTGTAACCCTACATCCTGCCTGCCGCTACCTTTCGCTTCCAAAAGGCCTAGGCTCGCTGCTTGACGCAAGTGTTGGGAGAGGTAACTGGAATCTCCCGGCACACAAGACGAGTGCCTCCAAGCTCAATCAAGCGATTTCCTAGTAATTCCTGGGGTAGACTGGTGCTACATACTAAGTTCCATACGTGAGTATGTAGTTGAACGCCTTGTCCAAAAACATCTTACTTCTGAGAGTTGAGCTCACCCTCAGTCCCTCACAGTTCCACACTGCCTGCAGAGTGAGTTTCCCACGTCTTCACTAGAGACGTTTGCCAGAGGCTTCTGAGACGCAAGTTAACAATGCAGAGCTGGAGGGTATCTCCAGGTGCAGTAGAGTGGTAACCTGGGAACCTCCTGTCTCAGAATACTGCTACCTTCACCCTGCCATAAGAATGCAGCTAGTTGACAGCTGGCTTCAAGGCCTGCTTCCCTGTGAGAGCTAAGGACAGGGCACAACCCTCCCGCATCCTGCTTGACTGTAGAAGGAGCTGCTAACGTCCTCATGTTAGTGGCAGGGAAACGTTGTGAGAAAAGCATGTGGAATCGTTGTGCCTGAACCCACGTGTATCTGAGTTGAATACAGCGATTTCCAAAGTCCTTCTTCATCAGAGTGTAGCTAGGTTCCCACTCGCATGTCCGAGTGGGTAGCAGACATCTGCCTCCCATGTATACACACTTCTGAGAGTTGAGCTTATGGCCTGTAAGCCTACCTCCTGCCTGCAGCTACCTTTCGCTTCCAAAAGGCCTAGGCTCGCTGCTTCACCGAAGTGTTGGGAGAGGTAACTGGAATCTCCCGGCACACAAGACTAGTGCCACCAAGCTCAATCCAGCGATTTCCCAGTAATTCCTGGGGTAGACTGGTGCTACATACTAAGTTCCATATGTGAGAAGGTAGCTGAACGCCTTGTCCAAAATCATCTTACTGCTGAGAGTTGAGCTCACCCTCAGTCCCTCACAGTTCCACACTGCCTGCAGAGTGAGTTTCCCACGTCTTCACCAGAGACGTTTGCCAGAGGCTTCTGAGATGCAAGTTAACAATGCACACCTGGACGGTATCTCCCCGTGCAGTAGAGTGGTAATCTGGGAACCTCCTTACTCAGAATACTGCTACCTTCACACTGTCATAAGAATGCAGCTAGTTGAGAGCTGGCTTCTAGGCAAGCTTCCCTGTGAGAGCTGAGGACAGGGCAGAACCCTCCCGCATCCTGCCTGACTGTAGACGTACCTGCTAACCTCCTTATGTTAGTGGCTGGGATGGGTTGAGGGAAAAGCATGTGTAAGCATTGGGCCTGAACTCCCGTGTATCTGAGTTGAATACAGCGATTTCCAACATCCTTCTTCAATAGGAGTGTAGCTAGTTTCCAACTCCCATGTCCGAGTGGGTAGCAGACATCTGCCTCCCATGCATACACACTTCTGAGAGTTGAACTTATGGCCTGTAACCCTACATCCTGCCTGCCGCTACCTTTCGCTTCCAAAAGGCCTAGGCTAGCTGCTTGACGCAAGTGTTGGGAGAGGTAACTGGAATCTCCCGGCACACAAGACGAGTGCCTCCAAGCTCAATCAAGCGATTTCCTAGTAATTCCTGGGGTAGACTGGTGCTACATACTAAGTTCCATACGTGAGTAGGTAGTTGAACGCCTTGTCCAAAAACATCTTACTTCTCAGAGTTGAGCTCACCCTCAGTCCCTCACAGTTCCACACTGCCTGCAGAGTGAGTTTCGCACGTCTTCACCAGAGACGTTTGCCAGAGGCTTCTGAGACGCAAGTTAACAATGCAGACCTGGAGGGTATCTCCAGGTGCAGTAGAGTGGTAACCTGGGAACCTCCTGTCTCAGAATCCTGCTACCTTCACCCTGCCATAAGAATGCAGCTAGTTGACAGCTGGCTTCAAGGCCTGCTTCCCTGTGAGAGCTAAGGACAGGGCACAACCCTCCCGCATCCTGCTTGACTGTAGAAGGCGCTGCTAACGTCCTCATGTTAGTGGCAGGGAAACGTTGTGAGAAAAGCATGTGGAATCGTTGTGCCTGAACGCACGTGTATCTGAGTTGAATACAGCGATTTCCAAAGTCCTTCTTCATCAGAGTGTAGCTAGGTTCCCACTCGCATGTCCGAGTGGGTAGCAGACATCTGCCTCCCATGTATACACACTTCTGAGAGTTGAGCTTATGGCCTGTAAGCCTACCTCCTGCCTGCAGCTACCTTTCGCTTCCAAAAGGCCTAGGCTCGCTGCTTCACCGAAGTGTTGGGAGAGGTAACTGGAATCTCCCGGCACACAAGACTAGTGCCACCAAGCTCAATCCAGCGATTTCCCAGTAATTCCTGGGGTAGACTGGTGCTACATACTAAGTTCCATATGTCAGAAGGTAGCTGAACGCCTTGTCCAAAATCATCTTACTGCTGAGAGTTGAGCTCACCCTCAGTCCCTCACAGTTCCACACTGCCTGCAGAGTGAGTTTCCCACGTCTTCACCAGAGACTTTTGCCAGAGGCTTCTGAGACGCAAGTTAACAATGCACACCTGGACGGTATCTCCAGGTGCAGTAGAGTGGTAATCTGGGAACCTCCTAACTCAGAATACTGCTACCTTCACACTGTCATAAGAATGCAGCTAGTTGAGAGCTGGCTTCTAGGCAAGCTTCCCTGTGAGAGCTGAGGACAGGGCAGAACCCTCCCGCATCCTGCCTGTCTGTAGACGTACCTGCTAACCTCCTTATGTTAGTGGCTGTGATGGGTTGCGGGAAAAGCATGTGTAAGCATTGGGCCTGAACTCCCGTGTATCTGAGTTGAATACAGCGATTTCCAACATCCTTCTTCAATAGGAGTGTAGCTAGGTTCCAACTCCCATGTCCGAGTGGGTAGCAGACATCTGCCTCCCATGCATACACACTTCTGAGAGTTGAGCTTCTGGCCTGTAACCCTACATCCTGCCTGCCGCTACCTTTCGCTTCCAAAAGGCCTAGGCTCGCTGCTTGACGCAAGTGTTGGGAGAGGTAACTGGAATCTCCCGGCACACAAGACGAGTGCCTCCAAGCTCAATCAAGCGATTTCCTAGTAATTCCTGGGGTAGACTGGTGCTACATACTAAGTTCCATACGTGAGTATGTAGTTGAACGCCTTGTCCAAAAACATCTTACTTCTCAGAGTTGAGCTCACCCTCAGTCCCTCACAGTTCCACACTGCCTGCAGAGTGAGTTTCGCACGTCTTCACCAGAGACGTTTGCCAGAGGCTTCTGAGACGCAAGTTAACAATGCAGACCTGGAGGGTATCTCCAGGTCCAGTAGAGTGGTAACCTGGGAACCTCCTGTCTCAGAATCCTGCTACCTTCACCCTGCCATAAGAATGCAGCTAGTTGACAGCTGGCTTCAAGGCCTGCTTCCCTGTGAGAGCTAAGGACAGGGCACAACCCTCCCGCACCCTGCTTGACTGTAGAAGGCGCTGCTAACGTCCTCATGTTAGTGGCAAGGAAACGTTGTGAGAAAAGCATGTGGAATCGTTGTGCCTGAACCCACGTGTATCTGAGTTGAATACAGCGATTTCCAAAGTCCTTCTTCATCAGAGTGTAGCTAGGTTCCCACTCGCATGTCCGAGTGGGTAGCAGACATCTGCCTCCCATGTATACACTCTTCTGAGAGTTGAGCTTATGGCCTGTAAGCCTACCTCCTGCCTGTAGCTACCTTTCGCTTCCAAAAGGCCTAGGTTCGCTGCTTCACCGAAGTGTTGGGAGAGGTAACTGGAATCTCCCGGCACACAAGACTAGTGCCACCAAGCTCAATCCAGCGATTTCCCAGTAATTCCTGGGGTAGACTGGTGCTACATACTAAGTTCCATATGTCAGAAGGTAGCTGAACGCCTTGTCCAAAATCATCTTACTGCTGAGAGTTGAGCTCACCCTCAGTCCCTCACAGTTCCACACTGCCTGCAGAGTGAGTTTCCCACGTCTTCACCAGAGACTTTTGCCAGAGGCTTCTGAGACGCAAGTTAACAATGCACACCTGGACGGTATCTCCAGGTGCAGTAGAGTGGTAATCTGGGAACCTCCTTACTCAGAATACTGCTACCTTCACACTGTCATAAGAATGCAGCTAGTTGAGAGCTGGCTTCTAGGCAAGCTTCCCTGTGAGAGCTGAGGACAGGGCAGAACCCTCCCGCATCCTGCCTGTCTGTAGACGTACCTGCTAACCTCCTTATGTTAGTGGCTGGGATGGGTTGAGGGAAAAGCATGTGTAAGCATTCGGCCTGAACTCCCGTGTATCTGAGTTGAATACAGCGATTTCCAACATCCTTCTTCAATAGGAGTGTAGCTAGGTTCCAACTCCCATGTCCGAGTGGGTAGCAGACATCTGCCTCCCATGCATACACACTTCTGAGAGTTGAGCTTATGGCCTGTAACCCTACATCCTGCCTGCCGCTACCTTTCGCTTCCAAAAGGCCTAGGCTCGCTGCTTGACGCAAGTGTTGGGAGAGGTAACTGGAATCTCCCGGCACACTAGACGAGTGCCTCCAAGCTCAATCAAGCGATTTCCTAGTAATTCCTGGGGTAGACTGGTGCTACATACTAAGTTCCATACGTGAGTATGTAGTTGAACGCCTTGTCCAAAAACATCTTACTTCTCAGAGTTGAGCTCACCCTCAGTCCCTCACAGTTCCCCACTGCCAGCAGAGTGAGTTTCGCACGTCTTCACCAGAGACGTTTGCCAGAGGCTTCTGAGACGCAAGTTAACAATGCAGACCTGGAGGGTATCTCCAGGTCCAGTAGAGTGGTAACCTGGGAACCTCCTGTCTCAGAATCCTGCTACCTTCACCCTGCCATAAGAATGCAGCTAGTTGACAGCTGGCTTCAAGGCCTGCTTCCCTGTGAGAGCTAAGGACAGGGCACAACCCTCCCGCATCCTGCTTGACTGTAGAAGGAGCTGCTAACGTCCTCATGTTAGTGGCAGGGAAACGTTGTGAGAAAAGCATGTGGAATCGTTGTCCCTGAACCCACGTGTATCTGAGTTGAATACAGCGATTTCCAAAGTCCTTCTTCATCAGAGTGTAGCTAGGTTCCCACTCGCATGTCCGAGTGGGTAGCAGACATCTGCCTCCCATGTATACACACTTCTGAGAGTTGAGCTTATGGCCTGTAAGCCTACCTCCTGCCTGTAGCTACCTTTCGCTTCCAAAAGGCCTAGGCTCGCTGCTTCACCGAAGTGTTGGGAGAGGTAACTGGAATCTCCCGGCACACAAGACTAGTGCCACCAAGCTCAATCCAGCGATTTCCCAGTAATTCCTGGGGTAGACTGGTGCTACATACTAAGTTCCATATGTCAGAAGGTAGCGGAACGCCTTGTCCAAAGTCATCTTACTGCTGAGAGTTGAGCTCACCCTCAGTCCCTCACAGTTCCACACTGCCTGCAGAGTGAGTTTCCCACGTCTTCACCAGAGACTTTTGCCAGAGGCTTCTGAGACGCAAGTTAACAATGCACACCTGGACGGTATCTCCAGGTGCAGTAGAGTGGTAATCTGGGAACCTCCTTACTCAGAATACTGCTACCTTCACACTGTCATAAGAATGCAGCTAGTTGAGAGCTGGCTTCTAGGCAAGCTTCCCTGTGAGAGCTGAGGACAGGGCAGAACCCTCCCGCATCCTGCCTGTCTGTAGACGTACCTGCTAACCTCCTTATGTTAGTGGCTGGGATGGGTTGCGGGAAAAGCATGTGTAAGCATTGGGCCTGAACTCCCGTGTATCTGAGTTGAATACAGCGATTTCCAACATCCTTCTTCAATAGGAGTGTAGCTAGGTTCCAACTCCCATGTCCGAGTGGGTAGCAGACATCTGCCTCCCATGCATACACACTTCTGAGAGTTGAGCTTCTGGCCTGTAACCCTACAACCTGCCTGCCGCTACCTTTCGCTTCCAAAAGGCCTTGGCTCGCTGCTTGACGCAAGTGTTGGGAGAGGTAACTGGAATTTCCCGGCACACAAGACGAGTGCCTCCAAGCTCAATCAAGCGATTTCCTAGTAATTCCTGGGGTAGACTGCTGCTACATACTAAGTTCCATACGTGAGTATGTAGTTGAACGCCTTGTCCAAAAACATCTTACTTCTCAGAGTTGAGCTCACCCTCAGTCCCTCACAGTTCCACACTGCCAGCAGAGTGAGTTTCGCACGTCTTCACCAGAGACGTTTGCCAGAGGCTTCTGAGACGCAAGTTAACAATGCAGACCTGGAGGGTATCTCCAGGTCCAGTAGAGTGGTAACCTGGGAACCTCCTGTCTCAGAATCCTGCTACCTTCACCCTGCCATAAGAATGCAGCTAGTTGACAGCTGGCTTCAAGGCCTGCTTCCCTGTGAGAGCTAAGGACAGGGCACAACCCTCCCGCATCCTGCTTGACTGTAGAAGGAGCTGCTAACGTCCTCACGTTAGTGGCAGGGAAACGTAGTGAGAAAAGCATGTGGAATCGTTGTGCCTGAACCCACGTGTATCTGAGTTGAATACAGCGATATCCAAAGTCCTTCTTCATCAGAGTGTAGCTAGGTTCCCACTCGCATGTCCGAGTGGGTAGCAGACATCTGCCTCCCATGTATACACTCTTCTGAGAGTTGAGCTTATGGCCTGTAATCCTACCTCCTGCCTGTAGCTACCTTTCGCTTCCAAAAGGCCTAGGCTCGCTGCTTCACCGAAGTGTTGGGAGAGGTAACTGGAATCTCCCGGCACACAAGACTAGTGCCACCAAGCTCAATCCAGCGATTTCCCAGTAATTCCTGGGGTAGACTGGTGCTACATACTAAGTTCCATATGTCAGAAGGTAGCTGAACGCCTTGTCCAAAGTCATCTTACTGCTGAGAGTTGAGCTCACCCTCAGTCCCTCACAGTTCCACACTGCCTGCAGAGTGAGTTTCCCACGTCTTCACCAGAGACTTTTGCCAGAGGCTTCTGAGACGCAAGTTAACAATGCACACCTGGACGGTATCTCCAGGTGCAGTAGAGTGGTAATCTGGGAACCTCCTTACTCAGAATACTGCTACCTTCACACTGTCATAAGAATGCAGCTAGTTGAGAGCTGGCTTCTAGGCAAGCTTCCCTGTGAGAGCTGAGGACAGGGCAGAACCCTCCCGCATCCTGCCTGACTGTAGACGTACCTGCAAACCTCCTTATGTTAGTGGCTGGGATGGGTTGAGGGAAAAGCATGTGTAAGCATTGGGCCTGAACTCCCGTTTATCTGAGTTGAATACAGCGATTTCCAACATCCTTCTTCAATAGGAGTGTAGCTAGGTTCCAACTCCCATGTCCGAGTGGGCAGCAGACATCTGCCTCCCATGCATACACACTTCTGAGAGTTGAGCTTATGGCCTGTAACCCTACATCCTGCCTGCCGCTACCTTTCGCTTCCAAAAGGCCTAGGCTCGCTGCTTGACGCAAGTGTTGGGAGAGGTAACTGGAATCTCCCGGCACACAAGACGAGTGCCTCCAAGCTCAATCAAGCGATTTCCTAGTAATTCCTGGGGTAGACTGGTGCTACATACTAAGTTCCATACGTGAGTATGTAGTTGAACGCCTTGTCCAAAAACATCTTACTTCTCAGAGTTGAGCTCACCCTCAGTCCCTCACAGTTCCACACTGCCTGCAGAGTGAGTTTCGCACGTCTTCACCAGAGACGTTTGCCAGAGGCTTCTGAGACGCAAGTTAACAATGCAGACCTGGAGGGTATCTCCAGGTCCAGTAGAGTGGTAACCTGGGAACCTCCTGTCTCAGAATCCTGCTACCTTCACCCTGCCATAAGAATGCAGCTAGTTGACAGCTGGCTTCAAGGCCTGCTTCCCTGTGAGAGCTAAGGACAGGGCACAACCCTCCCGCACCCTGCTTGACTGTAGAAGGCGCTGCTAACGTCCTCATGTTAGTGGCAAGGAAACGTTGTGAGAAAAGCATGTGGAATCGTTGTGCCTGAACCCACGTGTATCTGAGTTGAATACAGCGATTTCCAAAGTCCTTCTTCATCACAGTGTAGCTAGGTTCCCACTCGCATGTCCGAGTGGGAAGCAGACATCTGCCTCCCATGTATACACTCTTCTGAGAGTTTAGCTTATGGCCTGTAAGCCTACCTCCTGCCTGTAGCTACCTTTCGCTTCCAAAAGGCCTAGGTACGCTGCTTCACCGAAGTGTTGGGAGAGGTAACTGGAATCTCCCGGCACACAAGACTAGTGCCACCAAGCTCAATCCAGCGATTTCCCAGTAATTCCTGGGGTAGACTGGTGCTACATACTAAGTTCCATATGTCAGAAGGTAGCTGAACGCCTTGTCCAAAATCATCTTACTGCTGAGAGTTGAGCTCACCCTCAGTCCCTCACAGTTCCACACTGCCTGCAGAGTGAGTTTCCCACGTCTTCACCAGAGACTTTTGCCAGAGGCTTCTGAGACGCAAGTTAACAATGCACACCTGGACGGTATCTCCAGGTGCAGTAGAGTGGTAATCTGGGAACCTCCTTACTCAGAATACTGCTACCTTCACACTGTCATAAGAATGCAGCTAGTTGAGAGCTGGCTTCTAGGCAAGCTTCCCTGTGAGAGCTGAGGACAGGGCAGAACCCTCCCGTATCCTGCCTGGCTGTAGACGTATCTGCTAACCTCCTTATGTTAGTGGCTGGGATGGGTTGCGGGAAAAGCATGTGTAAGCATTGGGCCTGAACTCCCGTGTATCTGAGTTGAATACAGCGATTTCCAACATCCTTCTTCAATAGGAGTGTAGCTAGGTTCCAACTCCCATGTCCGAGTGGGTAGCAGACATCTGCCTCCCATGCATACACACTTCTGAGAGTTGAGCTTATGGCCTGTAACCCTACATCCTGCCTGCCGCTACCTTTCGCTTCCAAAAGGCCTAGGCTCGCTGCTTGACGCAAGTGTTGGGAGAGGTAACTGGAATCTCCCGGCACACAAGACGAGTGCCTCCAAGCTCAATCAAGCGATTTCCTAGTAATTCCTGGGGTAGACTGCTGCTACATACTAAGTTCCATACGTGAGTATGTAGTTGAACGCCTTGTCCAAAAACATCTTACTTCTCAGAGTTGAGCTCACCCTCAGTCCCTCACAGTTCCACACTGCCAGCAGAGTGAGTTTCGCACGTCTTCACCAGAGACGTTTGCCAGAGGCTTCTGAGACGCAAGTTAACAATGCAGACCTGGAGGGTATCTCCAGGTCCAGTAGAGTGGTAACCTGGGAACCTCCTGTCTCACAATCCTGCTACCTTCACCCTGCCATAAGAATGCAGCTAGTTGACAGCTGGCTTCAAGGCCTGCTTCCCTGTGAGAGCTAAGGACAGGGCACAACCCTCCCGCATCCTGCTTGACTGTAGAAGGAGCTGCTAACGTCCTCACGTTAGTGGCAGGGAAACGTAGTGAGAAAAGCATGTGGAATCGTTGTGCCTGAACCCACGTGTATCTGAGTTGAATACAGCGATTTCCAAAGTCCTTCTTCATCAGAGTGTAGCTAGGTTCCCACTCGCATGTCCGAGTGGGTAGCAGACATCTGCCTCCCATGTATACACTCTTCTGAGAGTTGAGCTTATAGCCTGTAAGCCTACCTCCTGCCTGTAGCTACCTTTCGCTTCCAAAAGGCCTAGGCTCGCTGCTTCACCGAAGTGTTGGGAGAGGTAACTGGAATCTCCCGGCACACAAGACTAGTGCCACCAAGCTCAATCCAGCGATTTCCCAGTAATTCCTGGGGTAGACTGGTGCTACATACTAAGTTCCATATGTCAGAAGGTAGCTGAACGCCTTGTCCAAAGTCATCTTACTGCTGAGAGTTGAGCTCACCCTCAGTCCCTCACAGTTCCACACTGCCTGCAGAGTGAGTTTCCCACGTCTTCACCAGAGACTTTTGCCAGAGGCTTCTGAGACGCAAGTTAACAATGCACACCTGGACGGTATCTCCAGGTGCAGTAGAGTGGTAATCTGGGAACCTCCTTACTCAGAATACTGCTACCTTCACACTGTCATAAGAATGCAGCTAGTTGAGAGCTGGCTTCTAGGCAAGCTTCCCTGTGAGAGCTGAGGACAGGGCAGAACCCTCCCGCATCCTGCCTGACTGTAGACGTACCTGCAAACCTCCTTATGTTAGTGGCTGGGATGGGTTGAGGGAAAAGCATGTGTAAGCATTGGGCCTGAACTCCCGTTTATCTGAGTTGAATACAGCGATTTCCAACATCCTTCTTCAATAGGAGTGTAGCTAGGTTCCAACTCCCATGTCCGAGTGGGCAGCAGACATCTGCCTCCCATGCATACACACTTCTGAGAGTTGAGCTTATGGCCTGTAACCCTACATCCTGCCTGCCGCTACCTTTCGCTTCCAAAAGGCCTAGGCTCGCTGCTTGACGCAAGTGTTGGGAGAGGTAACTGGAATCTCCCGGCACACAAGACGAGTGCCTCCAAGCTCAATCAAGCGATTTCCTAGTAATTCCTCGTGTAGACTGGTGCTACATACTAAGTTCCATACGTGAGTATGTAGTTGAACGCCTTGTCCAAAAACATCTTACTTCTGAGAGTTGAGCTCACCCTCAGTCCCTCACAGTTCCACACTGCCTGCAGAGTGAGTTTCACACGTCTTCACCAGAGACGTTTGCCAGAGGCTTCTGAGACGCAAGTTAACAATGCAGACCTGGAGGGTATCTCCAGGTCCAGTAGAGTGGTAACCTGGGAACCTCCTGTCTCAGAATCCTGCTACCTTCACCCTGCCATAAGAATGCAGCTTGTTGACAGCTGGCTTCAAGGCCTGCTTCCCTGTGAGAGCTAAGGACAGGGCACAACCCTCCCGCATCCTGCTTGACTGTAGAAGGCGCTGCTAACGTCCTCATGTTAGTGGCAGGGAAACGTTGTGAGAAAAGCATGTGGAATCGTTGTGCCTGAACCCACGTGTATCTGAGTTGAATACAGCGATTTCCAAAGTCCTTCTTCATCAGAGTGTAGCTAGGTTCCCACTCGCATGTCCGAGTGGGTAGCAGACATCTGCCTCCGATGTATACACACTTCTGAGAGTTGAGCTTATGGCCTGTAAGCCTACCTCCTGCCTGCAGCTACCTTTCGCTTCCAAAAGGCCTAGGCTCGCTGCTTCACCGAAGTGTTCGGAGAGGTAACTGGAATCTCCCGGCACACAAGACTAGTGCCACCAAGCTCAATCCAGCGATTTCCCAGTAATTCCTGGGGTAGACTGGTGTTACATACTAAGTTCCATATGTGAGAAGGTAGCTGAACGCCTTGTCCAAAGTCATCTTACTGCTGAGAGTTGAGCTCACCCTCAGTCCCTCACAGTTCCACACTGCCTGCAGAGTGAGTTTCCCACGTCTTCACCAGAGACTTTTGCCAGAGGCTTCTGAGACGCAAGTTAACAATGCAGACCTGGAGGGTATCTCCAGGTCCAGTAGAGTGGTAACCTGGGAACCTCCTGTCTCAGAATACTGCTACCTTCACCCTGCCATAAGAATGCAGCTAGTTGACAGCTGGCTTCAAGGCCTGCTTCCCTGTGAGAGCTAAGGACAGGGCACAACCCTCCCGCATCCTGCTTGACTGTAGAAGGCGCTGCTAACGTCCTCATGTTAGTGGCAGGGAAACGTTGTGAGAAAAGCATGTGGAATCGTTGTGCCTGAACCCACGTGTATCTGAGTTGAATACAGCGATTTCCAAAGTCCTTCTTCATCAGAGTGTAGCTAGGTTCCCACTCGCATGTCCGAGTGGGTAGCAGACATCTGCCTCCCATGTATACACACTTCTGAGAGTTGAGCTTATGGCCTGTAAGCCTACCTCCTGCCTGCAGCTACCTTTCGCTTCCAAAAGGCCTAGGCTCGCTGCTTCACCGAAGTGTTCGGAGAGGTAACTGGAATCTCCCGGCACAAAAGACTAGTGCCACCAAGCTCAATCCAGCGATTTCCCAGTAATTCCTGGGGTAGACTGGTGCTACATACTAAGTTCCATATGTGAGAAGGTAGCTGAACGCCTTGTCCAAAATCATCTTACTGCTGAGAGTTGAGCTCACCCTCAGTCCCTCACAGTTCCACACTGCCTGCAGAGTGAGTTTCCCACGTCTTCACCAGAGACTTTTGCCAGAGGCTTCTGAGACGCAAGTTAACAATGCACACCTGGACGGTATCTCCAGGTGCAGTAGAGTGGTAATCTGGGAACCTCCTTACTCAGAATACTGCTACCTTCACACCGTCATAAGAATGCAGCTAGTTGAGAGCTGGCTTCTAGGCAAGCTTCCCTGTGAGAGCTGAGGACAGGGCAGAACCCTCCCGCATCCTGCCTGACTGTAGACGTACCTGCTAACCTCCTTATGTTAGTGGCTGGGATGGGTTGCGGGAAAAGCATGTGTAAGCATTGGGCCTGAACTCCCGTGTATCTGAGTTGAATACAGCGATTTCCAACATCCTTCTTCAATAGGAGTGTAGCTAGGTTCCTACTCCCATGTCCGAGTGGGCAGCAGACATCTGCCTCCCATGCATACACACTTCTGAGAGTTGAGCTTATGGCCTGTAACCCTACATCCTGCCTGCCGCTACCTTTCGCTTCCAAAAGGCCTAGGCTCGCTGCTTGACGCAAGTGTTGGGAGAGGTAACTGGAATCTCCCGGCACACAAGACGAGTGCCTCCAAGCTCAATCAAGCGATTTCCTAGTAATTCCTGGGGTAGACTGGTGCTACATACTAAGTTCCATACGTGAGTATGTAGTTGAACGCCTTGTCCAAAAACATCTTACTTCTGAGAGTTGAGCTCACCCTCAGTCCCTCACAGTTCCACACTGCCTGCAGAGTGAGTTTCCCACGTCTTCACTAGAGACGTTTGCCAGAGGCTTCTGAGACGCAAGTTAACAATGCAGAGCTGGAGGGTATCTCCAGGTGCAGTAGAGTGGTAACCTGGGAACCTCCTGTCTCAGAATACTGCTACCTTCACCCTGCCATAAGAATGCAGCTAGTTGACAGCTGGCTTCAAGGCCTGCTTCCCTGTGAGAGCTAAGGACAGGGCACAACCCTCCCGCATCCTGCTTGACTGTAGAAGGAGCTGCTAACGTCCTCATGTTAGTGGCAGGGAAACGTTGTGAGAAAAGCATGTGGAATCGTTGTGCCTGAACCCACGTGTATCTGAGTTGAATACAGCGATTTCCAAAGTCCTTCTTCATCAGAGTGTAGCTAGGTTCCCACTCGCATGTCCGAGTGGGTAGCAGACATCTGCCTCCCATGTATACACACTTCTGAGAGTTGAGCTTATGGCCTGTAAGCCTACCTCCTGCCTGCAGCTACCTTTCGCTTCCAAAAGGCCTAGGCTCGCTGCTTCACCGAAGTGTTGGGAGAGGTAACTGGAATCTCCCGGCACACAAGACTAGTGCCACCAAGCTCAATCCAGCGATTTCCCAGTAATTCCTGGGGTAGACTGGTGCTACATACTAAGTTCCATATGTGAGAAGGTAGCTGAACGCCTTGTCCAAAATCATCTTACTGCTGAGAGTTGAGCTCACCCTCAGTCCCTCACAGTTCCACACTGCCTGCAGAGTGAGTTTCCCACGTCTTCACCAGAGACGTTTGCCAGAGGCTTCTGAGATGCAAGTTAACAATGCACACCTGGACGGTATCTCCCCGTGCAGTAGAGTGGTAATCTGGGAACCTCCTTACTCAGAATACTGCTACCTTCACACTGTCATAAGAATGCAGCTAGTTGAGAGCTGGCTTCTAGGCAAGCTTCCCTGTGAGAGCTGAGGACAGGGCAGAACCCTCCCGCATCCTGCCTGACTGTAGACGTACCTGCTAACCTCCTTATGTTAGTGGCTGGGATGGGTTGAGGGAAAAGCATGTGTAAGCATTGGGCCTGAACTCCCGTGTATCTGAGTTGAATACAGCGATTTCCAACATCCTTCTTCAATAGGAGTGTAGCTAGTTTCCAACTCCCATGTCCGAGTGGGTAGCAGACATCTGCCTCCCATGCATACACACTTCTGAGAGTTGAACTTATGGCCTGTAACCCTACATCCTGCCTGCCGCTACCTTTCGCTTCCAAAAGGCCTAGGCTAGCTGCTTGACGCAAGTGTTGGGAGAGGTAACTGGAATCTCCCGGCACACAAGACGAGTGCCTCCAAGCTCAATCAAGCGATTTCCTAGTAATTCCTGGGGTAGACTGGTGCTACATACTAAGTTCCATACGTGAGTAGGTAGTTGAACGCCTTGTCCAAAAACATCTTACTTCTCAGAGTTGAGCTCACCCTCAGTCCCTCACAGTTCCACACTGCCTGCAGAGTGAGTTTCGCACGTCTTCACCAGAGACGTTTGCCAGAGGCTTCTGAGACGCAAGTTAACAATGCAGACCTGGAGGGTATCTCCAGGTGCAGTAGAGTGGTAACCTGGGAACCTCCTGTCTCAGAATCCTGCTACCTTCACCCTGCCATAAGAATGCAGCTAGTTGACAGCTGGCTTCAAGGCCTGCTTCCCTGTGAGAGCTAAGGACAGGGCACAACCCTCCCGCATCCTGCTTGACTGTAGAAGGCGCTGCTAACGTCCTCATGTTAGTGGCAGGGAAACGTTGTGAGAAAAGCATGTGGAATCGTTGTGCCTGAACGCACGTGTATCTGAGTTGAATACAGCGATTTCCAAAGTCCTTCTTCATCAGAGTGTAGCTAGGTTCCCACTCGCATGTCCGAGTGGGTAGCAGACATCTGCCTCCCATGTATACACACTTCTGAGAGTTGAGCTTATGGCCTGTAAGCCTACCTCCTGCCTGCAGCTACCTTTCGCTTCCAAAAGGCCTAGGCTCGCTGCTTCACCGAAGTGTTGGGAGAGGTAACTGGAATCTCCCGGCACACAAGACTAGTGCCACCAAGCTCAATCCAGCGATTTCCCAGTAATTCCTGGGGTAGACTGGTGCTACATACTAAGTTCCATATGTCAGAAGGTAGCTGAACGCCTTGTCCAAAATCATCTTACTGCTGAGAGTTGAGCTCACCCTCAGTCCCTCACAGTTCCACACTGCCTGCAGAGTGAGTTTCCCACGTCTTCACCAGAGACTTTTGCCAGAGGCTTCTGAGACGCAAGTTAACAATGCACACCTGGACGGTATCTCCAGGTGCAGTAGAGTGGTAATCTGGGAACCTCCTAACTCAGAATACTGCTACCTTCACACTGTCATAAGAATGCAGCTAGTTGAGAGCTGGCTTCTAGGCAAGCTTCCCTGTGAGAGCTGAGGACAGGGCAGAACCCTCCCGCATCCTGCCTGTCTGTAGACGTACCTGCTAACCTCCTTATGTTAGTGGCTGTGATGGGTTGCGGGAAAAGCATGTGTAAGCATTGGGCCTGAACTCCCGTGTATCTGAGTTGAATACAGCGATTTCCAACATCCTTCTTCAATAGGAGTGTAGCTAGGTTCCAACTCCCATGTCCGAGTGGGTAGCAGACATCTGCCTCCCATGCATACACACTTCTGAGAGTTGAGCTTCTGGCCTGTAACCCTACATCCTGCCTGCCGCTACCTTTCGCTTCCAAAAGGCCTAGGCTCGCTGCTTGACGCAAGTGTTGGGAGAGGTAACTGGAATCTCCCGGCACACAAGACGAGTGCCTCCAAGCTCAATCAAGCGATTTCCTAGTAATTCCTGGGGTAGACTGGTGCTACATACTAAGTTCCATACGTGAGTATGTAGTTGAACGCCTTGTCCAAAAACATCTTACTTCTCAGAGTTGAGCTCACCCTCAGTCCCTCACAGTTCCACACTGCCTGCAGAGTGAGTTTCGCACGTCTTCACCAGAGACGTTTGCCAGAGGCTTCTGAGACGCAAGTTAACAATGCAGACCTGGAGGGTATCTCCAGGTCCAGTAGAGTGGTAACCTGGGAACCTCCTGTCTCAGAATCCTGCTACCTTCACCCTGCCATAAGAATGCAGCTAGTTGACAGCTGGCTTCAAGGCCTGCTTCCCTGTGAGAGCTAAGGACAGGGCACAACCCTCCCGCACCCTGCTTGACTGTAGAAGGCGCTGCTAACGTCCTCATGTTAGTGGCAAGGAAACGTTGTGAGAAAAGCATGTGGAATCGTTGTGCCTGAACCCACGTGTATCTGAGTTGAATACAGCGATTTCCAAAGTCCTTCTTCATCAGAGTGTAGCTAGGTTCCCACTCGCATGTCCGAGTGGGTAGCAGACATCTGCCTCCCATGTATACACTCTTCTGAGAGTTGAGCTTATGGCCTGTAAGCCTACCTCCTGCCTGTAGCTACCTTTCGCTTCCAAAAGGCCTAGGTTCGCTGCTTCACCGAAGTGTTGGGAGAGGTAACTGGAATCTCCCGGCACACAAGACTAGTGCCACCAAGCTCAATCCAGCGATTTCCCAGTAATTCCTGGGGTAGACTGGTGCTACATACTAAGTTCCATATGTCAGAAGGTAGCTGAACGCCTTGTCCAAAATCATCTTACTGCTGAGAGTTGAGCTCACCCTCAGTCCCTCACAGTTCCACACTGCCTGCAGAGTGAGTTTCCCACGTCTTCACCAGAGACTTTTGCCAGAGGCTTCTGAGACGCAAGTTAACAATGCACACCTGGACGGTATCTCCAGGTGCAGTAGAGTGGTAATCTGGGAACCTCCTTACTCAGAATACTGCTACCTTCACACTGTCATAAGAATGCAGCTAGTTGAGAGCTGGCTTCTAGGCAAGCTTCCCTGTGAGAGCTGAGGACAGGGCAGAACCCTCCCGCATCCTGCCTGTCTGTAGACGTACCTGCTAACCTCCTTATGTTAGTGGCTGGGATGGGTTGAGGGAAAAGCATGTGTAAGCATTCGGCCTGAACTCCCGTGTATCTGAGTTGAATACAGCGATTTCCAACATCCTTCTTCAATAGGAGTGTAGCTAGGTTCCAACTCCCATGTCCGAGTGGGTAGCAGACATCTGCCTCCCATGCATACACACTTCTGAGAGTTGAGCTTATGGCCTGTAACCCTACATCCTGCCTGCCGCTACCTTTCGCTTCCAAAAGGCCTAGGCTCGCTGCTTGACGCAAGTGTTGGGAGAGGTAACTGGAATCTCCCGGCACACTAGACGAGTGCCTCCAAGCTCAATCAAGCGATTTCCTAGTAATTCCTGGGGTAGACTGGTGCTACATACTAAGTTCCATACGTGAGTATGTAGTTGAACGCCTTGTCCAAAAACATCTTACTTCTCAGAGTTGAGCTCACCCTCAGTCCCTCACAGTTCCCCACTGCCAGCAGAGTGAGTTTCGCACGTCTTCACCAGAGACGTTTGCCAGAGGCTTCTGAGACGCAAGTTAACAATGCAGACCTGGAGGGTATCTCCAGGTCCAGTAGAGTGGTAACCTGGGAACCTCCTGTCTCAGAATCCTGCTACCTTCACCCTGCCATAAGAATGCAGCTAGTTGACAGCTGGCTTCAAGGCCTGCTTCCCTGTGAGAGCTAAGGACAGGGCACAACCCTCCCGCATCCTGCTTGACTGTAGAAGGAGCTGCTAACGTCCTCATGTTAGTGGCAGGGAAACGTTGTGAGAAAAGCATGTGGAATCGTTGTCCCTGAACCCACGTGTATCTGAGTTGAATACAGCGATTTCCAAAGTCCTTCTTCATCAGAGTGTAGCTAGGTTCCCACTCGCATGTCCGAGTGGGTAGCAGACATCTGCCTCCCATGTATACACACTTCTGAGAGTTGAGCTTATGGCCTGTAAGCCTACCTCCTGCCTGTAGCTACCTTTCGCTTCCAAAAGGCCTAGGCTCGCTGCTTCACCGAAGTGTTGGGAGAGGTAACTGGAATCTCCCGGCACACAAGACTAGTGCCACCAAGCTCAATCCAGCGATTTCCCAGTAATTCCTGGGGTAGACTGGTGCTACATACTAAGTTCCATATGTCAGAAGGTAGCGGAACGCCTTGTCCAAAGTCATCTTACTGCTGAGAGTTGAGCTCACCCTCAGTCCCTCACAGTTCCACACTGCCTGCAGAGTGAGTTTCCCACGTCTTCACCAGAGACTTTTGCCAGAGGCTTCTGAGACGCAAGTTAACAATGCACACCTGGACGGTATCTCCAGGTGCAGTAGAGTGGTAATCTGGGAACCTCCTTACTCAGAATACTGCTACCTTCACACTGTCATAAGAATGCAGCTAGTTGAGAGCTGGCTTCTAGGCAAGCTTCCCTGTGAGAGCTGAGGACAGGGCAGAACCCTCCCGCATCCTGCCTGTCTGTAGACGTACCTGCTAACCTCCTTATGTTAGTGGCTGGGATGGGTTGCGGGAAAAGCATGTGTAAGCATTGGGCCTGAACTCCCGTGTATCTGAGTTGAATACAGCGATTTCCAACATCCTTCTTCAATAGGAGTGTAGCTAGGTTCCAACTCCCATGTCCGAGTGGGTAGCAGACATCTGCCTCCCATGCATACACACTTCTGAGAGTTGAGCTTCTGGCCTGTAACCCTACAACCTGCCTGCCGCTACCTTTCGCTTCCAAAAGGCCTTGGCTCGCTGCTTGACGCAAGTGTTGGGAGAGGTAACTGGAATTTCCCGGCACACAAGACGAGTGCCTCCAAGCTCAATCAAGCGATTTCCTAGTAATTCCTGGGGTAGACTGCTGCTACATACTAAGTTCCATACGTGAGTATGTAGTTGAACGCCTTGTCCAAAAACATCTTACTTCTCAGAGTTGAGCTCACCCTCAGTCCCTCACAGTTCCACACTGCCAGCAGAGTGAGTTTCGCACGTCTTCACCAGAGACGTTTGCCAGAGGCTTCTGAGACGCAAGTTAACAATGCAGACCTGGAGGGTATCTCCAGGTCCAGTAGAGTGGTAACCTGGGAACCTCCTGTCTCAGAATCCTGCTACCTTCACCCTGCCATAAGAATGCAGCTAGTTGACAGCTGGCTTCAAGGCCTGCTTCCCTGTGAGAGCTAAGGACAGGGCACAACCCTCCCGCATCCTGCTTGACTGTAGAAGGAGCTGCTAACGTCCTCACGTTAGTGGCAGGGAAACGTAGTGAGAAAAGCATGTGGAATCGTTGTGCCTGAACCCACGTGTATCTGAGTTGAATACAGCGATATCCAAAGTCCTTCTTCATCAGAGTGTAGCTAGGTTCCCACTCGCATGTCCGAGTGGGTAGCAGACATCTGCCTCCCATGTATACACTCTTCTGAGAGTTGAGCTTATGGCCTGTAATCCTACCTCCTGCCTGTAGCTACCTTTCGCTTCCAAAAGGCCTAGGCTCGCTGCTTCACCGAAGTGTTGGGAGAGGTAACTGGAATCTCCCGGCACACAAGACTAGTGCCACCAAGCTCAATCCAGCGATTTCCCAGTAATTCCTGGGGTAGACTGGTGCTACATACTAAGTTCCATATGTCAGAAGGTAGCTGAACGCCTTGTCCAAAGTCATCTTACTGCTGAGAGTTGAGCTCACCCTCAGTCCCTCACAGTTCCACACTGCCTGCAGAGTGAGTTTCCCACGTCTTCACCAGAGACTTTTGCCAGAGGCTTCTGAGACGCAAGTTAACAATGCACACCTGGACGGTATCTCCAGGTGCAGTAGAGTGGTAATCTGGGAACCTCCTTACTCAGAATACTGCTACCTTCACACTGTCATAAGAATGCAGCTAGTTGAGAGCTGGCTTCTAGGCAAGCTTCCCTGTGAGAGCTGAGGACAGGGCAGAACCCTCCCGCATCCTGCCTGACTGTAGACGTACCTGCAAACCTCCTTATGTTAGTGGCTGGGATGGGTTGAGGGAAAAGCATGTGTAAGCATTGGGCCTGAACTCCCGTTTATCTGAGTTGAATACAGCGATTTCCAACATCCTTCTTCAATAGGAGTGTAGCTAGGTTCCAACTCCCATGTCCGAGTGGGCAGCAGACATCTGCCTCCCATGCATACACACTTCTGAGAGTTGAGCTTATGGCCTGTAACCCTACATCCTGCCTGCCGCTACCTTTCGCTTCCAAAAGGCCTAGGCTCGCTGCTTGACGCAAGTGTTGGGAGAGGTAACTGGAATCTCCCGGCACACAAGACGAGTGCCTCCAAGCTCAATCAAGCGATTTCCTAGTAATTCCTCGTGTAGACTGGTGCTACATACTAAGTTCCATACGTGAGTATGTAGTTGAACGCCTTGTCCAAAAACATCTTACTTCTGAGAGTTGAGCTTACCCTCAGTCCCTCACAGTTCCACACTGCCTGCAGAGTGAGTTTCGCACGTCTTCACCAGAGACGTTTGCCAGAGGCTTCTGAGACGCAAGTTAACAATGCAGACCTGGAGGGTATCTCCAGGTCCAGTAGAGTGGTAACCTGGGAACCTCCTGTCTCAGAATCCTGCTACCTTCACCCTGCCATAAGAATGCAGCTTGTTGACAGCTGGCTTCAAGGCCTGCTTCCCTGTGAGAGCTAAGGACAGGGCACAACCCTCCCGCATCCTGCTTGACTGTAGAAGGCGCTGCTAACGTCCTCATGTTAGTGGCAGGGAAACGTTGTGAGAAAAGCATGTGGAATCGTTGTGCCTGAACCCACGTGTATCTGAGTTGAATACAGCGATTTCCAAAGTCCTTCTTCATCAGAGTGTAGCTAGGTTCCCACTCGCATGTCCGAGTGGGTAGCAGACATCTGCCTCCCATGTATACACACTTCTGAGAGTTGAGCTTATGGCCTGTAAGCCTACCTCCTGCCTGCAGCTACCTTTCGCTTCCAAAAGGCCTAGGCTCGCTGCTTCACCGAAGTGTTCGGAGAGGTAACTGGAATCTCCCGGCACACAAGACTAGTGCCACCAAGCTCAATCCAGCGATTTCCCAGTAATTCCTGGGGTAGACTGGTGCTACATACTAAGTTCCATATGTGAGAAGGTAGCTGAACGCCTTGTCCAAAATCATCTTACTGCTGAGAGTTGAGCTCACCCTCAGTCCCTCACAGTTCCACACTGCCTGCAGAGTGAGTTTCCCACGTCTTCACCAGAGACTTTTGCCAGAGGCTTCTGAGACGCAAGTTAACAATGCACACCTGGACGGTATCTCCAGGTGCAGTAGAGTGGTAATCTGGGAACCTCCTTACTCAGAATACTGCTACCTTCACACTGTCATAAGAATGCAGCTAGTTGAGAGCTGGCTTCTAGACAAGCTTCCCTGTGAGAGCTGAGGACAGGGCAGAACCCTCCCGCATCCTGCCTGACTGTAGACGTACCTGCTAACCTCCTTATGTTAGTGGCTGGGATGGGTTGCGGGAAAAGCATGTGTAAGCATTGGGCCTGAACTCCCGTGTATCTGAGTTGAATACAGCGATTTCCAACATCCTTCTTCAATAGGAGTGTAGCTAGGTTCCTACTCCCATGTCCGAGTGGGCAGCAGACATCTTCCTCCCATGCATACACACTTCTGAGAGTTGAGCTTATGGCCTGTAACCCTACATCCTGCCTGCCGCTACCTTTCGCTTCCAAAAGGCCTAGGCTCGCTGCTTGACGCAAGTGTTGGGAGAGGTAACTGGAATCTCCCGGCACACAAGACGAGTGCCTCCAAGCTCAATCAAGCGATTTCCTAGTAATTCCTGGGGTAGACTGGTGCTACATACTAAGTTCCATACGTGAGTATGTAGTTGAACGCCTTGTCCAAAAACATCTTACTTCTGAGAGTTGAGTTCACCCTCAGTCCCTCACAGTTCCACACTGCTTGCAGAGTGAGTTTCGCACGTCTTCACCAGAGACGTTTGCCAGAGGCTTCTGAGACGCAAGTTAACAATGCAGACCTGGAGGGTATCTCCAGGTGCAGTAGAGTGGTAACCTGGGAACCTCCTGTCTCAGAATCCTGCTACCTTCACCCTGCCATAAGAATGCAGCTAGTTGACAGCTGGCTTCAAGGCCTGCTTCCCTGTGAGAGCTAAGGACAGGGCACAACCCTCCCGCATCCTGCTTGACTGTAGAAGGCGCTGCTAACGTCCTCATGTTAGTGGCAGGGAAACGTTGTGAGAAAAGCATGTGGAATCGTTGTGCCTGAACCCACGTGTATCTGAGTTGAATACAGCGATTTCCAAAGTCCTTCTTCATCAGAGTGTAGCTAGGTTCCCACTCGCATGTCCGAGTGGGTAGCAGACATCTGCCTCCCATGTATACACACTTCTGAGAGTTGAGCTTATGGCCTGTAAGCCTACCTCCTGCCTGCAGCTACCTTTCGCTTCCAAAAGGCCTAGGCTCGCTGCTTCACCGAAGTGTTCGGAGAGGTAACTGGAATCTCCCGGCACACAAGACTAGTGCCACCAAGCTCAATCCAGCGATTTCCCAGTAATTCCTGGGGTAGACTGGTGCTACATACTAAGTTCCATATGTGAGAAGGTAGCTGAACGACTTGTCCAAAGTCATCTTACTGCTGAGAGTTGAGCTCACCCTTAGTCCCTCACAGTTCCACACTGCCTGCAGAGTGAGTTTCCCACGTCTTCACCAGAGACTTTTGCCAGAGGCTTCTGAGACGCAAGTTAACAATGCACACCTGGACGGTATCTCCAGGTGCAGTAGAGTGGTAATCTGGGAACCTCCTTACTCAGAATACTGCTACCTTCACACTGTCATAAGAATGCAGCTAGTTGAGAGCTGGCTTCTAGGCAAGCTTCCCTGTGAGAGCTGAGGACAGGGCAGAACCCTCCCGCATCCTGCCTGACTGTAGACGTACCTGCAAACCTCCTTATGTTAGTGGCTGGGATGGGTTGAGGGAAAAGCATGTGTAAGCATTGGGCCTGAACTCCCGTTTATCTGAGTTGAATACAGCGATTTCCAACATCCTTCTTCAATAGGAGTGTAGCTAGGTTCCTACTCCCATGTCCGAGTGGGCAGCAGACATCTGCCTCCCATGCATACACACTTCTGAGAGTTGAGCTTATGGCCTGTAACCCTACATCCTGCCTGCCGCTACCTTTCGCTTCCAAAAGGCCTAGGCTCGCTGCTTGACGCAAGTGTTGGGAGAGGTAACTGGAATCTCCCGGCACACAAGACGAGTGCCTCCAAGCTCAATCAAGCGATTTCCTAGTAATTCCTCGTGTAGACTGGTGCTACATACTAAGTTCCATACGTGAGTATGTAGTTGAACGCCTTGTCCAAAAACATCTTACTTCTGAGAGTTGAGCTCACCCTCAGTCCCTCACAGTTCCACACTGCCTGCAGAGTGAGTTTCGCACGTCTTCACCAGAGACGTTTGCCAGAGGCTTCTGAGACGCAAGTTAACAATGCAGACCTGGAGGGTATCTCCAGGTCCAGTAGAGTGGTAACCTGGGAACCTCCTGTCTCAGAATCCTGCTACCTTCACCCTGCCATAAGAATGCAGCTTGTTGACAGCTGGCTTCAAGGCCTGCTTCCCTGTGAGAGCTAAGGACAGGGCACAACCCTCCCGCATCCTGCTTGACTGTAGAAGGCGCTGCTAACGTCCTCATGTTAGTGGCAGGGAAACGTTGTGAGAAAAGCATGTGGAATCGTTGTGCCTGAACCCACGTGTATCTGAGTTGAATACAGCGATTTCCAAAGTCCTTCTTCATCAGAGTGTAGCTAGGTTCCCACTCGCATGTCCGAGTGGGTAGCACATCTGCCTCCCATGTATACACACTTCTGAGAGTTGAGCTTATGGCCTGTAAGCCTACCTCCTGCCTGCAGCTACCTTTCGCTTCCAAAAGGCCTAGGCTCGCTGCTTCACCGAAGTGTTGGGAGAGGTAACTGGAATCTCCCGGCACACAAGACTAGTGCCACCAAGCTCAATCCAGCGATTTCCCAGTAATTCCTGGGGTAGACTGGTGCTACATACTAAGTTCCATATGTGAGAAGGTAGCTGACGCCTTGTCCAAAATCATCTTACTGCTGAGAGTTGAGCTCACCCTCAGTCCCTCACAGTTCCACACTGCCTGCAGAGTGAGTTTCCCACGTATTCACCAGAGACTTTTGCCAGAGGCTTCTGAGACGCAAGTTAACAATGCACACCTGGACGGTATCTCCAGGTGCAGTAGAGTGGTAATCTGGGAACCTCCTTACTCAGAATACTGCTACCTTCACACTGTCATAAGAATGCAGCTAGTTGAGAGCTGGCTTCTAGGCAAGCTTCCCTGTGAGAGCTGAGGACAGGGCAGAACCCTCCCGCATCCTGCCTGACTGTAGACGTACCTGCTAACCTCCTTATGTTAGTGGCTGGGATGGGTTGCGGGAAAAGCATGTGTAAGCATTGGGCCTGAACTCCCGTGTATCTGAGTTGAATACAGCGATTTCCAACATCCTTCTTCAATAGGAGTGTAGCTAGGTTCCTACTCCCATGTCCGAGTGGGCAGCAGACATCTGCCTCCCATGCATACACACTTCTGAGAGTTGAGCTTATGGCCTGTAACCCTACATCCTGCCTGCCGCTACCTTTCGCTTCCAAAAGGCCTAGGCTCGCTGCTTGACGCAAGTGTTGGGAGAGGTAACTGGAATCTCCCGGCACACAAGACGAGTGCCTCCAAGCTCAATCAAGCGATTTCCTAGTAATTCCTGGGGTAGACTGGTGCTACATACTAAGTTCCATACGTGAGTATGTAGTTGAACGCCTTGTCCAAAAACATCTTACTTCTGAGAGTTGAGTTCACCCTCAGTCCCTCACAGTTCCACACTGCCTGCAGAGTGAGTTTCGCACGTCTTCACCAGAGACGTTTGCCAGAGGCTTCTGAGACGCAAGTTAACAATGCAGACCTGGAGGGTATCTCCAGGTGCAGTAGAGTGGTAACCTGGGAACCTCCTGTCTCAGAATACTGCTACCTTCACCCTGCCATAAGAATGCAGCTAGTTGACAGCTGGCTTCAAGGCCTGCTTCCCTGTGAGAGCTAAGGACAGGGCACAACCCTCCCGCATCCTGCTTGACTGTAGAAGGCGCTGCTAACGTCCTCATGTTAGTGGCAGGGAAACGTTGTGAGAAAAGCATGTGGAATCGTTGTGCCTGAACCCACGTGTATCTGAGTTGAATACAGCGATTTCCAAAGTCCTTCTTCATCAGAGTGTAGCTAGGTTCCCACTCGCATGTCCGAGTGGGTAGCAGACATCTGCCTCCCATGTATACACACTTCTGAGAGTTGAGCTTATGGCCTGTAAGCCTACCTCCTGCCTGCAGCTACCTTTCGCTTCCAAAAGGCCTAGGCTCGCTGCTTCACCGAAGTGTTGGGAGAGGTAACTGGAATCTCCCGGCACACAAGACTAGTGCCACCAAGCTCAATCCAGCGATTTCCCAGTAATTCCTGGGGTAGACTGGTGCTACATACTAAGTTCCATATGTCAGAAGGTAGCTGAACGCCTTGTCCAAAGTCATCTTACTGCTGAGAGTTGAGCTCACCCTCAGTCCCTCACAGTTCCACACTGCCTGCAGAGAGTTTCCCACGTCTTCACCAGAGACTTTTGCCAGAGGCTTCTGAGACGCAAGTTAACAATGCACACCTGGACGGTATCTCCAGGTGCAGTAGAGTGGTAATCTGGGAACCTCCTTACTCAGAATACTGCTACCTTCACACTGTCATAAGAATGCAGCTAGTTGAGAGCTGGCTTCTAGGCAAGCTTCCCTGTGAGAGCTGAGGACAGGGCAGAACCCTCCCGCATCCTGCCTGACTGTAGACGTACCTGCAAACCTCCTTATGTTAGTGGCTGGGATGGGTTGAGGGAAAAGCATGTGTAAGCATTGGGCCTGAACTCCCGTTTATCTGAGTTGAATACAGCGATTTCCAACATCCTTCTTCAATAGGAGTGTAGCTAGGTTCCAACTCCCATGTCCGAGTGGGCAGCAGACATCTGCCTCCCATGCATACACACTTCTGAGAGTTGAGCTTATGGCCTGTAACCCTACATCCTGCCTGCCGCTACCTTTCGCTTCCAAAAGGCCTAGGCTCGCTGCTTGACGCAAGTGTTGGGAGAGGTAACTGGAATCTCCCGGCACACAAGACGAGTGCCTCCAAGCTCAATCAAGCGATTTCCTAGTAATTCCTCGTGTAGACTGGTGCTACATACTAAGTTCCATACGTGAGTATGTAGTTGAACGCCTTGTCCAAAAACATCTTACTTCTGAGAGTTGAGCTCACCCTCAGTCCCTCACAGTTCCACACTGCCTGCAGAGTGAGTTTCACACGTCTTCACCAGAGACGTTTGCCAGAGGCTTCTGAGACGCAAGTTAACAATGCAGACCTGGAGGGTATCTCCAGGTCCAGTAGAGTGGTAACCTGGGAACCTCCTGTCTCAGAATCCTGCTACCTTCACCCTGCCATAAGAATGCAGCTTGTTGACAGCTGGCTTCAAGGCCTGCTTCCCTGTGAGAGCTAAGGACAGGGCACAACCCTCCCGCATCCTGCTTGACTGTAGAAGGCGCTGCTAACGTCCTCATGTTAGTGGCAGGGAAACGTTGTGAGAAAAGCATGTGGAATCGTTGTGCCTGAACCCACGTGTATCTGAGTTGAATACAGCGATTTCCAAAGTCCTTCTTCATCAGAGTGTAGCTAGGTTCCCACTCGCATGTCCGAGTGGGTAGCAGACATCTGCCTCCCATGTATACACACTTCTGAGAGTTGAGCTTATGGCCTGTAAGCCTACCTCCTGCCTGCAGCTACCTTTCGCTTCCAAAAGGCCTAGGCTCGCTGCTTCACCGAAGTGTTCGGAGAGGTAACTGGAATCTCCCGGCACACAAGACTAGTGCCACCAAGCTCAATCCAGCGATTTCCCAGTAATTCCTGGGGTAGACTGGTGCTACATACTAAGTTCCATATGTGAGAAGGTAGCTGAACGACTTGTCCAAAGTCATCTTACTGCTGAGAGTTGAGCTCACCCTTAGTCCCTCACAGTTCCACACTGCCTGCAGAGTGAGTTTCCCACGTCTTCACCAGAGACTTTTGCCAGAGGCTTCTGAGACGCAAGTTAACAATGCACACCTGGACGGTATCTCCAGGTGCAGTAGAGTGGTAATCTGGGAACCTCCTTACTCAGAATACTGCTACCTTCACACTGTCATAAGAATGCAGCTAGTTGAGAGCTGGCTTCTAGGCAAGCTTCCCTGTGAGAGCTGAGGACAGGGCAGAACCCTCCCGCATCCTGCCTGACTGTAGACGTACCTGCAAACCTCCTTATGTTAGTGGCTGGGATGGGTTGAGGGAAAAGCATGTGTAAGCATTGGGCCTGAACTCCCGTTTATCTGAGTTGAATACAGCGATTTCCAACATCCTTCTTCAATAGGAGTGTAGCTAGGTTCCTACTCCCATGTCCGAGTGGGCAGCAGACATCTGCCTCCCATGCATACACACTTCTGAGAGTTGAGCTTATGGCCTGTAACCCTACATCCTGCCTGCCGCTACCTTTCGCTTCCAAAAGGCCTAGGCTCGCTGCTTGACGCAAGTGTTGGGAGAGGTAACTGGAATCTCCCGGCACACAAGACGAGTGCCTCCAAGCTCAATCAAGCGATTTCCTAGTAATTCCTCGTGTAGACTGGTGCTACATACTAAGTTCCATACGTGAGTATGTAGTTGAACGCCTTGTCCAAAAACATCTTACTTCTGAGAGTTGAGCTCACCCTCAGTCCCTCACAGTTCCACACTGCCTGCAGAGTGAGTTTCGCACGTCTTCACCAGAGACGTTTGCCAGAGGCTTCTGAGACGCAAGTTAACAATGCAGACCTGGAGGGTATCTCCAGGTCCAGTAGAGTGGTAACCTGGGAACCTCCTGTCTCAGAATCCTGCTACCTTCACCCTGCCATAAGAATGCAGCTTGTTGACAGCTGGCTTCAAGGCCTGCTTCCCTGTGAGAGCTAAGGACAGGGCACAACCCTCCCGCATCCTGCTTGACTGTAGAAGGCGCTGCTAACGTCCTCATGTTAGTGGCAGGGAAACGTTGTGAGAAAAGCATGTGGAATCGTTGTGCCTGAACCCACGTGTATCTGAGTTGAATACAGCGATTTCCAAAGTCCTTCTTCATCAGAGTGTAGCTAGGTTCCCACTCGCATGTCCGAGTGGGTAGCACATCTGCCTCCCATGTATACACACTTCTGAGAGTTGAGCTTATGGCCTGTAAGCCTACCTCCTGCCTGCAGCTACCTTTCGCTTCCAAAAGGCCTAGGCTCGCTGCTTCACCGAAGTGTTGGGAGAGGTAACTGGAATCTCCCGGCACACAAGACTAGTGCCACCAAGCTCAATCCAGCGATTTCCCAGTAATTCCTGGGGTAGACTGGTGCTACATACTAAGTTCCATATGTGAGAAGGTAGCTGACGCCTTGTCCAAAATCATCTTACTGCTGAGAGTTGAGCTCACCCTCAGTCCCTCACAGTTCCACACTGCCTGCAGAGTGAGTTTCCCACGTATTCACCAGAGACTTTTGCCAGAGGCTTCTGAGACGCAAGTTAACAATGCACACCTGGACGGTATCTCCAGGTGCAGTAGAGTGGTAATCTGGGAACCTCCTTACTCAGAATACTGCTACCTTCACACTGTCATAAGAATGCAGCTAGTTGAGAGCTGGCTTCTAGGCAAGCTTCCCTGTGAGAGCTGAGGACAGGGCAGAACCCTCCCGCATCCTGCCTGACTGTAGACGTACCTGCTAACCTCCTTATGTTAGTGGCTGGGATGGGTTGCGGGAAAAGCATGTGTAAGCATTGGGCCTGAACTCCCGTGTATCTGAGTTGAATACAGCGATTTCCAACATCCTTCTTCAATAGGAGTGTAGCTAGGTTCCTACTCCCATGTCCGAGTGGGCAGCAGACATCTGCCTCCCATGCATACACACTTCTGAGAGTTGAGCTTATGGCCTGTAACCCTACATCCTGCCTGCCGCTACCTTTCGCTTCCAAAAGGCCTAGGCTCGCTGCTTGACGCAAGTGTTGGGAGAGGTAACTGGAATCTCCCGGCACACAAGACGAGTGCCTCCAAGCTCAATCAAGCGATTTCCTAGTAATTCCTGGGGTAGACTGGTGCTACATACTAAGTTCCATACGTGAGTATGTAGTTGAACGCCTTGTCCAAAAACATCTTACTTCTGAGAGTTGAGTTCACCCTCAGTCCCTCACAGTTCCACACTGCCTGCAGAGTGAGTTTCGCACGTCTTCACCAGAGACGTTTGCCAGAGGCTTCTGAGACGCAAGTTAACAATGCAGACCTGGAGGGTATCTCCAGGTGCAGTAGAGTGGTAACCTGGGAACCTCCTGTCTCAGAATACTGCTACCTTCACCCTGCCATAAGAATGCAGCTAGTTGACAGCTGGCTTCAAGGCCTGCTTCCCTGTGAGAGCTAAGGACAGGGCACAACCCTCCCGCATCCTGCTTGACTGTAGAAGGCGCTGCTAACGTCCTCATGTTAGTGGCAGGGAAACGTTGTGAGAAAAGCATGTGGAATCGTTGTGCCTGAACCCACGTGTATCTGAGTTGAATACAGCGATTTCCAAAGTCCTTCTTCATCAGAGTGTAGCTAGGTTCCCACTCGCATGTCCGAGTGGGTAGCAGACATCTGCCTCCCATGTATACACACTTCTGAGAGTTGAGCTTATGGCCTGTAAGCCTACCTCCTGCCTGCAGCTACCTTTCGCTTCCAAAAGGCCTAGGCTCGCTGCTTCACCGAAGTGTTGGGAGAGGTAACTGGAATCTCCCGGCACACAAGACTAGTGCCACCAAGCTCAATCCAGCGATTTCCCAGTAATTCCTGGGGTAGACTGGTGCTACATACTAAGTTCCATATGTCAGAAGGTAGCTGAACGCCTTGTCCAAAGTCATCTTACTGCTGAGAGTTGAGCTCACCCTCAGTCCCTCACAGTTCCACACTGCCTGCAGAGAGTTTCCCACGTCTTCACCAGAGACTTTTGCCAGAGGCTTCTGAGACGCAAGTTAACAATGCACACCTGGACGGTATCTCCAGGTGCAGTAGAGTGGTAATCTGGGAACCTCCTTACTCAGAATACTGCTACCTTCACACTGTCATAAGAATGCAGCTAGTTGAGAGCTGGCTTCTAGGCAAGCTTCCCTGTGAGAGCTGAGGACAGGGCAGAACCCTCCCGCATCCTGCCTGACTGTAGACGTACCTGCAAACCTCCTTATGTTAGTGGCTGGGATGGGTTGAGGGAAAAGCATGTGTAAGCATTGGGCCTGAACTCCCGTTTATCTGAGTTGAATACAGCGATTTCCAACATCCTTCTTCAATAGGAGTGTAGCTAGGTTCCAACTCCCATGTCCGAGTGGGCAGCAGACATCTGCCTCCCATGCATACACACTTCTGAGAGTTGAGCTTATGGCCTGTAACCCTACATCCTGCCTGCCGCTACCTTTCGCTTCCAAAAGGCCTAGGCTCGCTGCTTGACGCAAGTGTTGGGAGAGGTAACTGGAATCTCCCGGCACACAAGACGAGTGCCTCCAAGCTCAATCAAGCGATTTCCTAGTAATTCCTCGTGTAGACTGGTGCTACATACTAAGTTCCATACGTGAGTATGTAGTTGAACGCCTTGTCCAAAAACATCTTACTTCTGAGAGTTGAGCTCACCCTCAGTCCCTCACAGTTCCACACTGCCTGCAGAGTGAGTTTCACACGTCTTCACCAGAGACGTTTGCCAGAGGCTTCTGAGACGCAAGTTAACAATGCAGACCTGGAGGGTATCTCCAGGTCCAGTAGAGTGGTAACCTGGGAACCTCCTGTCTCAGAATCCTGCTACCTTCACCCTGCCATAAGAATGCAGCTTGTTGACAGCTGGCTTCAAGGCCTGCTTCCCTGTGAGAGCTAAGGACAGGGCACAACCCTCCCGCATCCTGCTTGACTGTAGAAGGCGCTGCTAACGTCCTCATGTTAGTGGCAGGGAAACGTTGTGAGAAAAGCATGTGGAATCGTTGTGCCTGAACCCACGTGTATCTGAGTTGAATACAGCGATTTCCAAAGTCCTTCTTCATCAGAGTGTAGCTAGGTTCCCACTCGCATGTCCGAGTGGGTAGCAGACATCTGCCTCCCATGTATACACACTTCTGAGAGTTGAGCTTATGGCCTGTAAGCCTACCTCCTGCCTGCAGCTACCTTTCGCTTCCAAAAGGCCTAGGCTCGCTGCTTCACCGAAGTGTTCGGAGAGGTAACTGGAATCTCCCGGCACACAAGACTAGTGCCACCAAGCTCAATCCAGCGATTTCCCAGTAATTCCTGGGGTAGACTGGTGCTACATACTAAGTTCCATATGTGAGAAGGTAGCTGAACGCCTTGTCCAAAATCATCTTACTGCTGAGAGTTGAGCTCACCCTCAGTCCCTCACAGTTCCACACTGCCTGCAGAGTGAGTTTCCCACGTCTTCACCAGAGACTTTTGCCAGAGGCTTCTGAGACGCAAGTTAACAATGCACACCTGGACGGTATCTCCAGGTGCAGTAGAGTGGTAATCTGGGAACCTCCTTACTCAGAATACTGCTACCTTCACACTGTCATAAGAATGCAGCTAGTTGAGAGCTGGCTTCTAGGCAAGCTTCCCTGTGAGAGCTGAGGACAGGGCAGAACCCTCCCGCATCCTGCCTGACTGTAGACGTACCTGCTAACCTCCTTATGTTAGTGGCTGGGATGGGTTGCGTGAAAAGCATGTGTAAGCATTGGGCCTGAACTCCCGTGTATCTGAGTTGAATACAGCGATTTCCAACATCCTTCTTCAATAGGAGTGTAGCTAAGTTCCTACTCCCATGTCCGAGTGGGTAGCAGACATCTGCCTCCCATGCATACACACTTCTGAGAGTTGAGCTTATGGCCTGTAACCCTACATCCTGCCTGCCGCTACCTTTCGCTTCCAAAAGGCCTAGGCTCGCTGCTTGACGCAAGTGTTGGGAGAGGTAACTGGAATCTCCCGGCACACAAGACTAGTGCCTCCAAGCTCAATCAAGCGATTTCCTAGTAATTCCTGGGGTAGACTGGTGCTACATACTAAGTTCCATACGTGAGTATGTAGTTGAACGCCTTGTCCAAAAACATCTTACTTCTGAGAGTTGAGTTCACCCTCAGTCCCTCACAGTTCCACACTGCCTGCAGAGTGAGTTTCGCACGTCTTCACCAGAGACGTTTGCCAGAGGCTTCTGAGACGCAAGTTAACAATGCAGACCTGGAAGGTATCTCCAGGTGCAGTAGAGTGGTAACCTGGGAACCTCCTGTCTCAGAATACTGCTACCTTCACCCTGCCATAAGAATGCAGCTAGTTGACAGCTGGCTTCAAGGCCTGCTTCCCTGTGAGAGCTAAGGACAGGGCACAACCCTCCCGCATCCTGCTTGACTGTAGAAGGCGCTGCTAACGTCCTCATGTTAGTGGCAGGGAAACGTTGTGAGAAAAGCATGTGGAATCGTTGTGCCTGAACCCACGTGTATCTGAGTTGAATACAGCGATTTCCAAAGTCCTTCTTCATCAGAGTGTAGCTAGGTTCCCACTCGCATGTCCGAGTGGGTAGCAGACATCTGCCTCCCATGTATACACACTTCTGAGAGTTGAGCTTATGGCCTGTAAGCCTACCTCCTGCCTGCAGCTACCTTTCGCTTCCAAAAGGCCTAGGCTCGCTGCTTCACCGAAGTGTTCGGAGAGGTAACTGGAATCTCCCGGCACACAAGACTAGTGCCACCAAGCTCAATCCAGCGATTTCCCAGTAATTCCTGGGGTAGACTGGTGCTACATACTAAGTTCCATATGTGAGAAGGTAGCTGAACGCCTTGTCCAAAATCATCTTACTGCTGAGAGTTGAGCTCACCCTCAGTCCCTCACAGTTCCACACTGCCTGCAGAGTGAGTTTCCCACGTCTTCACCAGAGACTTTTGCCAGAGGCTTCTGAGACGCAAGTTAACAATGCACACCTGGACGGTATCTCCAGGTGCAGTAGAGTGGTAATCTGGGAACCTCCTTACTCAGAATACTGCTACCTTCACACTGTCATAAGAATGCAGCTAGTTGAGAGCTGGCTTCTAGGCAAGCTTCCCTGTGAGAGCTGAGGACAGGGCAGAACCCTCCCGCATCCTGCCTGACTGTAGACGTACCTGCTAACCTCCTTATGTTAGTGGCTGGGATGGGTTGAGGGAAAAGCATGTGTAAGCATTGGGCCTGAACTCCCGTGTATCTGAGTTGAATACAGCGATTTCCAACATCCTTCTTCAATAGGAGTGTAGCTAGGTTCCTACTCCCATGTCCGAGTGGGCAGCAGACATCTGCCTCCCATGCATACACACTTCTGAGAGTTGAGCTTATGGCCTGTAACCCTACATCCTGCCTGCCGCTACCTTTCGCTTCCAAAAGGCCTAGGCTCGCTGCTTGACGCAAGTGTTGGGAGAGGTAACTGGAATCTCCCGGCACACAAGACGAGTGCCTCCAAGCTCAATCAAGCGATTTCCTAGTAATTCCTGGGGTAGACTGGTGCTACATACTAAGTTCCATACGTGAGTATGTAGTTGAACGCCTTGTCCAAAAACATCTTACTTCTGAGAGTTGAGTTCACCCTCAGTCCCTCACAGTTCCACACTGCCTGCAGAGTGAGTTTCGCACGTCTTCACCAGAGACGTTTGCCAGAGGCTTCTGAGACGCAAGTTAACAATGCAGACCTGGAGGGTATCTCCAGGTCCAGTAGAGTGGTAACCTGGGAACCTCCTGTCTCAGAATCCTGCTACCTTCACCCTGCCATAAGAATGCAGCTAGTTGACAGCTGGCTTCAAGGCCTGCTTCCCTGTGAGAGCTAAGGACAGGGCACAACCCTCCCGCACCCTGCTTGACTGTAGAAGGCGCTGCTAACGTCCTCATGTTAGTGGCAAGGAAACGTTGTGAGAAAAGCATGTGGAATCGTTGTGCCTGAACCCACGTTTATCTGAGTTGAATACAGCGATTTCCAAAGTCCTTCTTCATCAGAGTGTAGCTAGGTTCCCACTCGCATGTCCGAGTGGGTAGCAGACATCTGCCTCCCATGTATACACTCTTCTGAGAGTTGAGCTTATGGCCTGTAAGCCTACCTCCTGCCTGTAGCTACCTTTCGCTTCCAAAAGGCCTAGGTTCGCTGCTTCACCGAAGTGTTGGGAGAGGTAACTGGAATCTCCCGGCACACAAGACTAGTGCCACCAAGCTCAATCCAGCGATTTCCCAGTAATTCCTGGGGTAGACTGGTGCTACATACTAAGTTCCATATGTCAGAAGGTAGCTGAACGCCTTGTCCAAAATCATCTTACTGCTGAGAGTTGAGCTCACCCTCAGTCCCTCACAGTTCCACACTGCCTGCAGAGTGAGTTTCCCACGTCTTCACCAGAGACTTTTGCCAGAGGCTTCTGAGACGCAAGTTAACAATGCACACCTGGACGGTATCTCCAGGTGCAGTAGAGTGGTAATCTGGGAACCTCCTTACTCAGAATACTGCTACCTTCACACTGTCATAAGAATGCAGCTAGTTGAGAGCTGGCTTCTAGGCAAGCTTCCCTGTGAGAGCTGAGGACAGGGCAGAACCCTCCCGCATCCTGCCTGACTGTAGACGTACCTGCAAACCTCCTTATGTTAGTGGCTGGGATGGGTTGAGGGAAAAGCATGTGTAAGCATTGGGCCTGAACTCCCGTTTATCTGAGTTGAATACAGCGATTTCCAACATCCTTCTTCAATAGGAGTGTAGCTAGGTTCCAACTCCCATGTCCGAGTGGGCAGCAGACATCTGCCTCCCATGCATACACACTTCTGAGAGTTGAGCTTATGGCCTGTAACCCTACATCCTGCCTGCCGCTACCTTTCGCTTCCAAAAGGCCTAGGCTCGCTGCTTGACGCAAGTGTTGGGAGAGGTAACTGGAATCTCCCGGCACACAAGACGAGTGCCTCCAAGCTCAATCAAGCGATTTCCTAGTAATTCCTCGTGTAGACTGGTGCTACATACTAAGTTCCATACGTGAGTATGTAGTTGAACGCCTTGTCCAAAAACATCTTACTTCTGAGAGTTGAGCTTACCCTCAGTCCCTCACAGTTCCACACTGCCTGCAGAGTGAGTTTCGCACGTCTTCACCAGAGACGTTTGCCAGAGGCTTCTGAGACGCAAGTTAACAATGCAGACCTGGAGGGTATCTCCAGGTCCAGTAGAGTGGTAACCTGGGAACCTCCTGTCTCAGAATCCTGCTACCTTCACCCTGCCATAAGAATGCAGCTTGTTGACAGCTGGCTTCAAGGCCTGCTTCCCTGTGAGAGCTAAGGACAGGGCACAACCCTCCCGCATCCTGCTTGACTGTAGAAGGCGCTGCTAACGTCCTCATGTTAGTGGCAGGGAAACGTTGTGAGAAAAGCATGTGGAATCGTTGTGCCTGAACCCACGTGTATCTGAGTTGAATACAGCGATTTCCAAAGTCCTTCTTCATCAGAGTGTAGCTAGGTTCCCACTCGCATGTCCGAGTGGGTAGCAGACATCTGCCTCCCATGTATACACACTTCTGAGAGTTGAGCTTATGGCCTGTAAGCCTACCTCCTGCCTGCAGCTACCTTTCGCTTCCAAAAGGCCTAGGCTCGCTGCTTCACCGAAGTGTTCGGAGAGGTAACTGGAATCTCCCGGCACACAAGACTAGTGCCACCAAGCTCAATCCAGCGATTTCCCAGTAATTCCTGGGGTAGACTGGTGCTACATACTAAGTTCCATATGTGAGAAGGTAGCTGAACGCCTTGTCCAAAATCATCTTACTGCTGAGAGTTGAGCTCACCCTCAGTCCCTCACAGTTCCACACTGCCTGCAGAGTGAGTTTCCCACGTCTTCACCAGAGACTTTTGCCAGAGGCTTCTGAGACGCAAGTTAACAATGCACACCTGGACGGTATCTCCAGGTGCAGTAGAGTGGTAATCTGGGAACCTCCTTACTCAGAATACTGCTACCTTCACACTGTCATAAGAATGCAGCTAGTTGAGAGCTGGCTTCTAGGCAAGCTTCCCTGTGAGAGCTGAGGACAGGGCAGAACCCTCCCGCATCCTGCCTGACTGTAGACGTACCTGCTAACCTCCTTATGTTAGTGGCTGGGATGGGTTGCGGGAAAAGCATGTGTAAGCATTGGGCCTGAACTCCCGTGTATCTGAGTTGAATACAGCGATTTCCAACATCCTTCTTCAATAGGAGTGTAGCTAGGTTCCTACTCCCATGTCCGAGTGGGCAGCAGACATCTTCCTCCCATGCATACACACTTCTGAGAGTTGAGCTTATGGCCTGTAACCCTACATCCTGCCTGCCGCTACCTTTCGCTTCCAAAAGGCCTAGGCTCGCTGCTTGACGCAAGTGTTGGGAGAGGTAACTGGAATCTCCCGGCACACAAGACGAGTGCCTCCAAGCTCAATCAAGCGATTTCCTAGTAATTCCTGGGGTAGACTGGTGCTACATACTAAGTTCCATACGTGAGTATGTAGTTGAACGCCTTGTCCAAAAACATCTTACGTCTGAGAGTTGAGTTCACCCTCAGTCCCTCACAGTTCCACACTGCTTGCAGAGTGAGTTTCGCACGTCTTCACCAGAGACGTTTGCCAGAGGCTTCTGAGACGCAAGTTAACAATGCAGACCTGGAGGGTATCTCCAGGTGCAGTAGAGTGGTAACCTGGGAACCTCCTGTCTCAGAATCCTGCTACCTTCACCCTGCCATAAGAATGCAGCTAGTTGACAGCTGGCTTCAAGGCCTGCTTCCCTGTGAGAGCTAAGGACAGGGCACAACCCTCCCGCATCCTGCTTGACTGTAGAAGGCGCTGCTAACGTCCTCATGTTAGTGGCAGGGAAACGTTGTGAGAAAAGCATGTGGAATCGTTGTGCCTGAACCCACGTGTATCTGAGTTGAATACAGCGATTTCCAAAGTCCTTCTTCATCAGAGTGTAGCTAGGTTCCCACTCGCATGTCCGAGTGGGTAGCAGACATCTGCCTCCCATGTATACACACTTCTGAGAGTTGAGCTTATGGCCTGTAAGCCTACCTCCTGCCTGCAGCTACCTTTCGCTTCCAAAAGGCCTAGGCTCGCTGCTTCACCGAAGTGTTCGGAGAGGTAACTGGAATCTCCCGGCACACAAGACTAGTGCCACCAAGCTCAATCCAGCGATTTCCCAGTAATTCCTGGGGTAGACTGGTGCTACATACTAAGTTCCATATGTGAGAAGGTAGCTGAACGCCTTGTCCAAAATCATCTTACTGCTGAGAGTTGAGCTCACCCTCAGTCCCTCACAGTTCCACACTGCCTGCAGAGTGAGTTTCCCACGTCTTCACCAGAGACTTTTGCAGAGGCTTCTGAGACGCAAGTTAACAATGCACACCTGGACGGTATCTCCAGGTGCAGTAGAGTGGTAATCTGGGAACCTCCTTACTCAGAATACTGCTACCTTCACACTGTCATAAGAATGCAGCTAGTTGAGAGCTGGCTTCTAGGCAAGCTTCCCTGTGAGAGCTGAGGACAGGGCAGAACCCTCCCGCATCCTGCCTGACTGTAGACGTACCTGCAAACCTCCTTATGTTAGTGGCTGGGATGGGTTGAGGGAAAAGCATGTGTAAGCATTGGGCCTGAACTCCCGTTTATCTGAGTTGAATACAGCGATTTCCAACATCCTTCTTCAATAGGAGTGTAGCTAGGTTCCTACTCCCATGTCCGAGTGGGCAGCAGACATCTGCCTCCCATGCATACACACTTCTGAGAGTTGAGCTTATGGCCTGTAACCCTACATCCTGCCTGCCGCTACCTTTCGCTTCCAAAAGGCCTAGGCTCGCTGCTTGACGCAAGTGTTGGGAGAGGTAAATGGAATCTCCCGGCACACAAGACGAGTGCCTCCAAGCTCAATCAAGCGATTTCCTAGTAATTCCTCGTGTAGACTGGTGCTACATACTAAGTTCCATACGTGAGTATGTAGTTGAACGCCTTGTCCAAAAACATCTTACTTCTGAGAGTTGAGCTCACCCTCAGTCCCTCACAGTTCCACACTGCCTGCAGAGTGAGTTTCGCACGTCTTCACCAGAGACGTTTGCCAGAGGCTTCTGAGACGCAAGTTAACAATGCAGACCTGGAGGGTATCTCCAGGTCCAGTAGAGTGGTAACCTGGGAACCTCCTGTCTCAGAATCCTGCTACCTTCACCCTGCCATAAGAATGCAGCTTGTTGACAGCTGGCTTCAAGGCCTGCTTCCCTGTGAGAGCTAAGGACAGGGCACAACCCTCCCGCATCCTGCTTGACTGTAGAAGGCGCTGCTAACGTCCTCATGTTAGTGGCAGGGAAACGTTGTGAGAAAAGCATGTGGAATCGTTGTGCCTGAACCCACGTGTATCTGAGTTGAATACAGCGATTTCCAAAGTCCTTCTTCATCAGAGTGTAGCTAGGTTCCCACTCGCATGTCCGAGTGGGTAGCACATCTGCCTCCCATGTATACACACTTCTGAGAGTTGAGCTTATGGCCTGTAAGCCTACCTCCTGCCTGCAGCTACCTTTCGCTTCCAAAAGGCCTAGGCTCGCTGCTTCACCGAAGTGTTGGGAGAGGTAACTGGAATCTCCCGGCACACAAGACTAGTGCCACCAAGCTCAATCCAGCGATTTCCCAGTAATTCCTGGGGTAGACTGGTGCTACATACTAAGTTCCATATGTGAGAAGGTAGCTGACGCCTTGTCCAAAATCATCTTACTGCTGAGAGTTGAGCTCACCCTCAGTCCCTCACAGTTCCACACTGCCTGCAGAGTGAGTTTCCCACGTCTTCAGCAGAGACTTTTGCCAGAGGCTTCTGAGACGCAAGTTAACAATGCACACCTGGACGGTATCTCCAGGTGCAGTAGAGTGGTAATCTGGGAACCTCCTTACTCAGAATACTGCTACCTTCACACTGTCATAAGAATGCAGCTAGTTGAGAGCTGGCTTCTAGGCAAGCTTCCCTGTGAGAGCTGAGGACAGGGCAGAACCCTCCCGCATCCTGCCTGACTGTAGACGTACCTGCTAACCTCCTTATGTTAGTGGCTGGGATGGGTTGCGGGAAAAGCATGTGTAAGCATTGGGCCTGAACTCCCGTGTATCTGAGTTGAATACAGCGATTTCCAACATCCTTCTTCAATAGGAGTGTAGCTAGGTTCCTACTCCCATGTCCGAGTGGGCAGCAGACATCTGCCTCCCATGCATACACACTTCTGAGAGTTGAGCTTATGGCCTGTAACCCTACATCCTGCCTGCCGCTACCTTTCGCTTCCAAAAGGCCTAGGCTCGCTGCTTGACGCAAGTGTTGGGAGAGGTAACTGGAATCTCCCGGCACACAAGACGAGTGCCTCCAAGCTCAATCAAGCGATTTCCTAGTAATTCCTGGGGTAGACTGGTGCTACATACTAAGTTCCATACGTGAGTATGTAGTTGAACGCCTTGTCCAAAAACATCTTACTTCTGAGAGTTGAGTTCACCCTCAGTCCCTCACAGTTCCACACTGCCTGCAGAGTGAGTTTCGCACGTCTTCACCAGAGACGTTTGCCAGAGGCTTCTGAGACGCAAGTTAACAATGCAGACCTGGAGGGTATCTCCAGGTGCAGTAGAGTGGTAACCTGGGAACCTCCTGTCTCAGAATACTGCTACCTTCACCCTGCCATAAGAATGCAGCTAGTTGACAGCTGGCTTCAAGGCCTGCTTCCCTGTGAGAGCTAAGGACAGGGCACAACCCTCCCGCATCCTGCTTGACTGTAGAAGGCGCTGCTAACGTCCTCATGTTAGTGGCAGGGAAACGTTGTGAGAAAAGCATGTGGAATCGTTGTGCCTGAACCCACGTGTATCTGAGTTGAATACAGCGATTTCCAAAGTCCTTCTTCATCAGAGTGTAGCTAGGTTCCCACTCGCATGTCCGAGTGGGTAGCAGACATCTGCCTCCCATGTATACACACTTCTGAGAGTTGAGCTTATGGCCTGTAAGCCTACCTCCTGCCTGCAGCTACCTTTCGCTTCCAAAAGGCCTAGGCTCGCTGCTTCACCGAAGTGTTGGGAGAGGTAACTGGAATCTCCCGGCACACAAGACTAGTGCCACCAAGCTCAATCCAGCGATTTCCCAGTAATTCCTGGGGTAGACTGGTGCTACATACTAAGTTCCATATGTCAGAAGGTAGCTGAACGCCTTGTCCAAAGTCATCTTACTGCTGAGAGTTGAGCTCACCCTCAGTCCCTCACAGTTCCACACTGCCTGCAGAGAGTTTCCCACGTCTTCACCAGAGACTTTTGCCAGAGGCTTCTGAGACGCAAGTTAACAATGCACACCTGGACGGTATCTCCAGGTGCAGTAGAGTGGTAATCTGGGAACCTCCTTACTCAGAATACTGCTACCTTCACACTGTCATAAGAATGCAGCTAGTTGAGAGCTGGCTTCTAGGCAAGCTTCCCTGTGAGAGCTGAGGACAGGGCAGAAACCTCCCGCATCCTGCCTGACTGTAGACGTACCTGCAAACCTCCTTATGTTAGTGGCTGGGATGGGTTGAGGGAAAAGCATGTGTAAGCATTGGGCCTGAACTCCCGTTTATCTGAGTTGAATACAGCGATTTCCAACATCCTTCTTCAATAGGAGTGTAGCTAGGTTCCAACTCCCATGTCCGAGTGGGCAGCAGACATCTGCCTCCCATGCATACACACTTCTGAGAGTTGAGCTTATGGCCTGTAACCCTACATCCTGCCTGCCGCTACCTTTCGCTTCCAAAAGGCCTAGGCTCGCTGCTTGACGCAAGTGTTGGGAGAGGTAACTGGAATCTCCCGGCACACAAGACGAGTGCCTCCAAGCTCAATCAAGCGATTTCCTAGTAATTCCTCGTGTAGACTGGTGCTACATACTAAGTTCCATACGTGAGTATGTAGTTGAACGCCTTGTCCAAAAACATCTTACTTCTGAGAGTTGAGCTCACCCTCAGTCCCTCACAGTTCCACACTGCCTGCAGAGTGAGTTTCACACGTCTTCACCAGAGACGTTTGCCAGAGGCTTCTGAGACGCAAGTTAACAATGCAGACCTGGAGGGTATCTCCAGGTCCAGTAGAGTGGTAACCTGGGAACCTCCTGTCTCAGAATCCTGCTACCTTCACCCTGCCATAAGAATGCAGCTTGTTGACAGCTGGCTTCAAGGCCTGCTTCCCTGTGAGAGCTAAGGACAGGGCACAACCCTCCCGCATCCTGCTTGACTGTAGAAGGCGCTGCTAACGTCCTCATGTTAGTGGCAGGGAAACGTTGTGAGAAAAGCATGTGGAATCGTTGTGCCTGAACCCACGTGTATCTGAGTTGAATACAGCGATTTCCAAAGTCCTTCTTCATCAGAGTGTAGCTAGGTTCCCACTCGCATGTCCGAGTGGGTAGCAGACATCTGCCTCCCATGTATACACACTTCTGAGAGTTGAGCTTATGGCCTGTAAGCCTACCTCCTGCCTGCAGCTACCTTTCGCTTCCAAAAGGCCTAGGCTCGCTGCTTCACCGAAGTGTTCGGAGAGGTAACTGGAATCTCCCGGCACACAAGACTAGTGCCACCAAGCTCAATCCAGCGATTTCCCAGTAATTCCTGGGGTAGACTGGTGCTACATACTAAGTTCCATATGTGAGAAGGTAGCTGAACGCCTTGTCCAAAATCATCTTACTGCTGAGAGTTGAGCTCACCCTCAGTCCCTCACAGTTCCACACTGCCTGCAGAGTGAGTTTCCCACGTCTTCACCAGAGACTTTTGCCAGAGGCTTCTGAGACGCAAGTTAACAATGCACACCTGGACGGTATCTCCAGGTGCAGTAGAGTGGTAATCTGGGAACCTCCTTACTCAGAATACTGCTACCTTCACACTGTCATAAGAATGCAGCTAGTTGAGAGCTGGCTTCTAGGCAAGCTTCCCTGTGAGAGCTGAGGACAGGGCAGAACCCTCCCGCATCCTGCCTGACTGTAGACGTACCTGCTAACCTCCTTATGTTAGTGGCTGGGATGGGTTGCGTGAAAAGCATGTGTAAGCATTGGGCCTGAACTCCCGTGTATCTGAGTTGAATACAGCGATTTCCAACATCCTTCTTCAATAGGAGTGTAGCTAAGTTCCTACTCCCATGTCCGAGTGGGTAGCAGACATCTGCCTCCCATGCATACACACTTCTGAGAGTTGAGCTTATGGCCTGTAACCCTACATCCTGCCTGCCGCTACCTTTCGCTTCCAAAAGGCCTAGGCTCGCTGCTTGACGCAAGTGTTGGGAGAGGTAACTGGAATCTCCCGGCACACAAGACTAGTGCCTCCAAGCTCAATCAAGCGATTTCCTAGTAATTCCTGGGGTAGACTGGTGCTACATACTAAGTTCCATACGTGAGTATGTAGTTGAACGCCTTGTCCAAAAACATCTTACTTCTGAGAGTTGAGTTCACCCTCAGTCCCTCACAGTTCCACACTGCCTGCAGAGTGAGTTTCGCACGTCTTCACCAGAGACGTTTGCCAGAGGCTTCTGAGACGCAAGTTAACAATGCAGACCTGGAAGGTATCTCCAGGTGCAGTAGAGTGGTAACCTGGGAACCTCCTGTCTCAGAATACTGCTACCTTCACCCTGCCATAAGAATGCAGCTAGTTGACAGCTGGCTTCAAGGCCTGCTTCCCTGTGAGAGCTAAGGACAGGGCATAACCCTCCCGCATCCTGCTTGACTGTAGAAGGCGCTGCTAACCTCCTCATGTTAGTGGCAGGGAAACGTTGTGAGAAAAGCATGTGGAATCGTTGTGCCTGAACCCACGTGTATCTGAGTTGAATACAGCGATTTCCAAAGTCCTTCTTCATCAGAGTGTAGCTAGGTTCCCACTCGCATGTCCGAGTGGGTAGCAGACATCTGCCTCCCATGTATACACACTTCTGAGAGTTGAGCTTATGGCCTGTAAGCCTACCTCCTGCCTGCAGCTACCTTTCGCTTCCAAAAGGCCTAGGCTCGCTGCTTCACCGAAGTGTTCGGAGAGGTAACTGGAATCTCCCGGCACACAAGACTAGTGCCACCAAGCTCAATCCAGCGATTTCCCAGTAATTCCTGGGGTAGACTGGTGCTACATACTAAGTTCCATATGTGAGAAGGTAGCTGAACGCCTTGTCCAAAATCATCTTACTGCTGAGAGTTGAGCTCACCCTCAGTCCCTCACAGTTCCACACTGCCTGCAGAGTGAGTTTCCCACGTCTTCACCAGAGACTTTTGCCAGAGGCTTCTGAGACGCAAGTTAACAATGCACACCTGGACGGTATCTCCAGGTGCAGTAGAGTGGTAATCTGGGAACCTCCTTACTCAGAATACTGCTACCTTCACACTGTCATAAGAATGCAGCTAGTTGAGAGCTGGCTTCTAGGCAAGCTTCCCTGTGAGAGCTGAGGACAGGGCAGAACCCTCCCGCATCCTGCCTGACTGTAGACGTACCTGCTAACCTCCTTATGTTAGTGGCTGGGATGGGTTGAGGGAAAAGCATGTGTAAGCATTGGGCCTGAACTCCCGTGTATCTGAGTTGAATACAGCGATTTCCAACTTCCTTCTTCAATAGGAGTGTAGCTAGGTTCCTACTCCCATGTCCGAGTGGGCAGCAGACATCTGCCTCCCATGCATACACACTTCTGAGAGTTGAGCTTATGGCCTGTAACCCTACATCCTGCCTGCCGCTACCTTTCGCTTCCAAAAGGCCTAGGCTCGCTGCTTGACGCAAGTGTTGGGAGAGGTAACTGGAATCTCCCGGCACACAAGACGAGTGCCTCCAAGCTCAATCAAGCGATTTCCTAGTAATTCCTGGGGTAGACTGGTGCTACATACTAAGTTCCATACGTGAGTATGTAGTTGAACGCCTTGTCCAAAAACATCTTACTTCTGAGAGTTGAGTTCACCCTCAGTCCCTCACAGTTCCACACTGCCTGCAGAGTGAGTTTCGCACGTCTTCACCAGAGACGTTTGCCAGAGGCTTCTGAGACGCAAGTTAACAATGCAGACCTGGAGGGTATCTCCAGGTGCAGTAGAGTGGTAACCTGGGAACCTCCTGTCTCAGAATACTGCTACCTTCACCCTGCCATAAGAATGCAGCTAGTTGACAGCTGGCTTCAAGGCCTGCTTCCCTGTGAGAGCTAAGGACAGGGCACAACCCTCCCGCTTCCTGCTTGACTGTAGAAGGCGCTGCTAACGTCCTCATGTTAGTGGCAGGGAAACGTTGTGAGAAAAGCATGTGGAATCGTTGTGCCTGTACCCACGTGTATCTGAGTTGAATACAGCGATTTCCAAAGTCCTTCTTCATCAGAGTGTAGCTAGGTTCCCACTCGCATGTCCGAGTGGGTAGCAGACATCTGCCTCCCATGTATACACACTTCTGAGAGTTGAGCTTATGGCCTGTAAGCCTACCTCCTGCCTGCAGCTACCTTTCGCTTCCAAAAGGCCTAGGCTCGCTGCTTCACCGAAGTGTTGGGAGAGGTAACTGGAATCTCCCGGCACACAAGACTAGTGCCACCAAGCTCAATCCAGCGATTTCCCAGTAATTCCTGGGGTAGACTGGTGCTACATACTAAGTTCCATATGTGAGAAGGTAGCTGAACGCCTTGTCCAAAATCATCTTACTGCTGAGAGTTGAGCTCACCCTCAGTCCCTCACAGTTCCACACTGCCTGCAGAGTGAGTTTCCCACGTCTTCACCAGAGACTTTTGCCAGAGGCTTCTGAGACGCAAGTTAACAATGCACACCTGGACGGTATCTCCAGGTGCAGTAGAGTGGTAATCTGGGAACCTCCTTACTCAGAATACTGCTACCTTCACACTGTCATAAGAATGCAGCTAGTTGAGAGCTGGCTTCTAGGCAAGCTTCCCTGTGAGAGCTGAGGACAGGGCAGAACCCTCCCGCATCCTGCCTGACTGTAGACGTACCTGCTAACCTCCTTATGTTAGTGGCTGGGATGGGTTGCGGGAAAAGCATGTGTAAGCATTGGGCCTGAACTCCCGTGTATCTGAGTTGAATACAGCGATTTCCAACATCCTTCTTCAATAGGAGTGTAGCTAGGTTCCTACTCCCATGTCCGAGTGGGCAGCAGACATCTGCCTCCCATGCATACACACTTCTGAGAGTTGAGCTTATGGCCTGTAACCCTACATCCTGCCTGCCGCTACCTTTCGCTTCCAAAAGGCCTAGGCTCGCTGCTTGACGCAAGTGTTGGGAGAGGTAACTGGAATCTCCCGGCACACAAGACGAGTGCCTCCAAGCTCAATCAAGCGATTTCCTAGTAATTCCTGGGGTAGACTGGTGCTACATACTAAGTTCCATACGTGAGTATGTAGTTGAACGCCTTGTCCAAAAACATCTTACTTCTGAGAGTTGAGTTCACCCTCAGTCCCTCACAGTTCCACACTGCCTGCAGAGTGAGTTTCGCACGTCTTCACCAGAGACGTTTGCCAGAGGCTTCTGAGACGCAAGTTAACAATGCAGACCTGGAGGGTATCTCCAGGTGCAGTAGAGTGGTAACCTGGGAACCTCCTGTCTCAGAATACTGCTACCTTCACCCTGCCATAAGAATGCAGCTAGTTGACAGCTGGCTTCAAGGCCTGCTTCCCTGTGAGAGCTAAGGACAGGGCACAACCCTCCCGCATCCTGCTTGACTGTAGAAGGCGCTGCTAACGTCCTCATGTTAGTGGCAGGGAAACGTTGTGAGAAAAGCATGTGGAATCGTTGTGCCTGAACCCACGTGTATCTGAGTTGAATACAGCGATTTCCAAAGTCCTTCTTCATCAGAGTGTAGCTAGGTTCCCACTCGCATGTCCGAGTGGGTAGCAGACATCTGCCTCCCATGTATACACACTTCTGAGAGTTGAGCTTATGGCCTGTAAGCCTACCTCCTGCCTGCAGCTACCTTTCGCTTCCAAAAGGCCTAGGCTCGCTGCTTCACCGAAGTGTTGGGAGAGGTAACTGGAATCTCCCGGCACACAAGACTAGTGCCACCAAGCTCAATCCAGCGATTTCCCAGTAATTCCTGGGGTAGACTGGTGCTACATACTAAGTTCCATATGTCAGAAGGTAGCTGAACGCCTTGTCCAAAGTCATCTTACTGCTGAGAGTTGAGCTCACCCTCAGTCCCTCACAGTTCCACACTGCCTGCAGAGTGAGTTTCCCACGTCTTCACCAGAGACTTTTGCCAGAGGCTTCTGAGACGCAAGTTAACAATGCACACCTGGACGGTATCTCCAAGTGCAGTAGAGTGGTAATCTGGGAACCTCCTTACTCAGAATACTGCTACCTTCACACTGTCATAAGAATGCAGCTAGTTGAGAGCTGGCTTCTAGGCAAGCTTCCCTGTGAGAGCTGAGGACAGGGCAGAACCCTCCCGCATCCTGCCTGTCTGTAGACGTACCTGCTAACCTCCTTATGTTAGTGGCTGGGATGGGTTGAGGGAAAAGCATGTGTAAGCATTGGGCCTGAACTCCCGTGTATCTGAGTTGAATACAGCGATTTCCAACATCCTTCTTCAATAGGAGTGTAGCTAGGTTCCAACTCCCATGTCCGAGTGGGTAGCAGACATCTGCCTCCCATGCATACACACTTCTGAGAGTTGAGCTTATGGCCTGTAACCCTACAACCTGCCTGCCGCTACCTTTCGCTTCCAAAAGGCCTTGGCTCGCTGCTTGACGCAAGTGTTGGGAGAGGTAACTGGAATTTCCCGGCACACAAGACGAGTGCCTCCAAGCTCAATCAAGCGATTTCCTAGTAATTCCTGGGGTAGACTGCTGCTACATACTAAGTTCCATACGTGAGTATGTAGTTGAACGCCTTGTCCAAAAACATCTTACTTCTCAGAGTTGAGCTCACCCTCAGTCCCTCACAGTTCCACACTGCCAGCAGAGTGAGTTTCGCACGTCTTCACCAGAGACGTTTGCCAGAGGCTTCTGAGACGCAAGTTAACAATGCAGACCTGGAGGGTATCTCCAGGTCCAGTAGAGTGGTAACCTGGGAACCTCCTGTCTCAGAATCCTGCTACCTTCACCCTGCCATAAGAATGCAGCTAGTTGACAGCTGGCTTCAAGGCCTGCTTCCCTGTGAGAGCTAAGGACAGGGCACAACCCTCCCGCATCCTGCTTGACTGTAGAAGGAGCTGCTAACGTCCTCACGTTAGTGGCAGGGAAACGTAGTGAGAAAAGCATGTGGAATCGTTGTGCCTGAACCCACGTGTATCTGAGTTGAATACAGCGATATCCAAAGTCCTTCTTCATCAGAGTGTAGCTAGGTTCCCACTCGCATGTCCGAGTGGGTAGCAGACATCTGCCTCCCATGTATACACTCTTCTGAGAGTTGAGCTTATGGCCTGTAATCCTACCTCCTGCCTGTAGCTACCTTTCGCTTCCAAAAGGCCTAGGCTCGCTGCTTCACCGAAGTGTTGGGAGAGGTAACTGGAATCTCCCGGCACACAAGACTAGTGCCACCAAGCTCAATCCAGCGATTTCCCAGTAATTCCTGGGGTAGACTGGTGCTACATACTAAGTTCCATATGTCAGAAGGTAGCTGAACGCCTTGTCCAAAGTCATCTTACTGCTGAGAGTTGAGCTCACCCTCAGTCCCTCACAGTTCCACACTGCCTGCAGAGTGAGTTTCCCACGTCTTCACCAGAGACTTTTGCCAGAGGCTTCTGAGACGCAAGTTAACAATGCACACCTGGACGGTATCTCCAGGTGCAGTAGAGTGGTAATCTGGGAACCTCCTTACTCAGAATACTGCTACCTTCACACTGTCATAAGAATGCAGCTAGTTGAGAGCTGGCTTCTAGGCAAGCTTCCCTGTGAGAGCTGAGGACAGGGCAGAACCCTCCCGCATCCTGCCTGACTGTAGACGTACCTGCAAACCTCCTTATGTTAGTGGCTGGGATGGGTTGAGGGAAAAGCATGTGTAAGCATTGGGCCTGAACTCCCGTTTATCTGAGTTGAATACAGCGATTTCCAACATCCTTCTTCAATAGGAGTGTAGCTAGGTTCCAACTCCCATGTCCGAGTGGGCAGCAGACATCTGCCTCCCATGCATACACACTTCTGAGAGTTGAGCTTATGGCCTGTAACCCTACATCCTGCCTGCCGCTACCTTTCGCTTCCAAAAGGCCTAGGCTCGCTGCTTGACGCAAGTGTTGGGAGAGGTAACTGGAATCTCCCGGCACACAAGACGAGTGCCTCCAAGCTCAATCAAGCGATTTCCTAGTAATTCCTCGTGTAGACTGGTGCTACATACTAAGTTCCATACGTGAGTATGTAGTTGAACGCCTTGTCCAAAAACATCTTACTTCTGAGAGTTGAGCTTACCCTCAGTCCCTCACAGTTCCACACTGCCTGCAGAGTGAGTTTCGCACGTCTTCACCAGAGACGTTTGCCAGAGGCTTCTGAGACGCAAGTTAACAATGCAGACCTGGAGGGTATCTCCAGGTCCAGTAGAGTGGTAACCTGGGAACCTCCTGTCTCAGAATCCTGCTACCTTCACCCTGCCATAAGAATGCAGCTTGTTGACAGCTGGCTTCAAGGCCTGCTTCCCTGTGAGAGCTAAGGACAGGGCACAACCCTCCCGCATCCTGCTTGACTGTAGAAGGCGCTGCTAACGTCCTCATGTTAGTGGCAGGGAAACGTTGTGAGAAAAGCATGTGGAATCGTTGTGCCTGAACCCACGTGTATCTGAGTTGAATACAGCGATTTCCAAAGTCCTTCTTCATCAGAGTGTAGCTAGGTTCCCACTCGCATGTCCGAGTGGGTAGCAGACATCTGCCTCCCATGTATACACACTTCTGAGAGTTGAGCTTATGGCCTGTAAGCCTACCTCCTGCCTGCAGCTACCTTTCGCTTCCAAAAGGCCTAGGCTCGCTGCTTCACCGAAGTGTTCGGAGAGGTAACTGGAATCTCCCGGCACACAAGACTAGTGCCACCAAGCTCAATCCAGCGATTTCCCAGTAATTCCTGGGGTAGACTGGTGCTACATACTAAGTTCCATATGTGAGAAGGTAGCTGAACGCCTTGTCCAAAATCATCTTACTGCTGAGAGTTGAGCTCACCCTCAGTCCCTCACAGTTCCACACTGCCTGCAGAGTGAGTTTCCCACGTCTTCACCAGAGACTTTTGCCAGAGGCTTCTGAGACGCAAGTTAACAATGCACACCTGGACGGTATCTCCAGGTGCAGTAGAGTGGTAATCTGGGAACCTCCTTACTCAGAATACTGCTACCTTCACACTGTCATAAGAATGCAGCTAGTTGAGAGCTGGCTTCTAGGCAAGCTTCCCTGTGAGAGCTGAGGACAGGGCAGAACCCTCCCGCATCCTGCCTGACTGTAGACGTACCTGCTAACCTCCTTATGTTAGTGGCTGGGATGGGTTGCGGGAAAAGCATGTGTAAGCATTGGGCCTGAACTCCCGTGTATCTGAGTTGAATACAGCGATTTCCAACATCCTTCTTCAATAGGAGTGTAGCTAGGTTCCTACTCCCATGTCCGAGTGGGCAGCAGACATCTTCCTCCCATGCATACACACTTCTGAGAGTTGAGCTTATGGCCTGTAACCCTACATCCTGCCTGCCGCTACCTTTCGCTTCCAAAAGGCCTAGGCTCGCTGCTTGACGCAAGTGTTGGGAGAGGTAACTGGAATCTCCCGGCACACAAGACGAGTGCCTCCAAGCTCAATCAAGCGATTTCCTAGTAATTCCTGGGGTAGACTGGTGCTACATACTAAGTTCCATACGTGAGTATGTAGTTGAACGCCTTGTCCAAAAACATCTTACGTCTGAGAGTTGAGTTCACCCTCAGTCCCTCACAGTTCCACACTGCTTGCAGAGTGAGTTTCGCACGTCTTCACCAGAGACGTTTGCCAGAGGCTTCTGAGACGCAAGTTAACAATGCAGACCTGGAGGGTATCTCCAGGTGCAGTAGAGTGGTAACCTGGGAACCTCCTGTCTCAGAATCCTGCTACCTTCACCCTGCCATAAGAATGCAGCTAGTTGACAGCTGGCTTCAAGGCCTGCTTCCCTGTGAGAGCTAAGGACAGGGCACAACCCTCCCGCATCCTTCTTGACTGTAGAAGGCGCTGCTAACGTCCTCATGTTAGTGGCAGGGAAACGTTGTGAGAAAAGCATGTGGAATCGTTGTGCCTGAACCCACGTGTATCTGAGTTGAATACAGCGATTTCCAAAGTCCTTCTTCATCAGAGTGTAGCTAGGTTCCCACTCGCATGTCCGAGTGGGTAGCAGACATCTGCCTCCCATGTATACACACTTCTGAGAGTTGAGCTTATGGCCTGTAAGCCTACCTCCTGCCTGCAGCTACCTTTCGCTTCCAAAAGGCCTAGGCTCGCTGCTTCACCGAAGTGTTCGGAGAGGTAACTGGAATCTCCCGGCACACAAGACTAGTGCCACCAAGCTCAATCCAGCGATTTCCCAGTAATTCCTGGGGTAGACTGGTGCTACATACTAAGTTCCATATGTGAGAAGGTAGCTGAACGCCTTGTCCAAAATCATCTTACTGCTGAGAGTTGAGCTCACCCTCAGTCCCTCACAGTTCCACACTGCCTGCAGAGTGAGTTTCCCACGTCTTCACCAGAGACTTTTGCAGAGGCTTCTGAGACGCAAGTTAACAATGCACACCTGGACGGTATCTCCAGGTGCAGTAGAGTGGTAATCTGGGAACCTCCTTACTCAGAATACTGCTACCTTCACACTGTCATAAGAATGCAGCTAGTTGAGAGCTGGCTTCTAGGCAAGCTTCCCTGTGAGAGCTGAGGACAGGGCAGAACCCTCCCGCATCCTGCCTGACTGTAGACGTACCTGCAAACCTCCTTATGTTAGTGGCTGGGATGGGTTGAGGGAAAAGCATGTGTAAGCATTGGGCCTGAACTCCCGTTTATCTGAGTTGAATACAGCGATTTCCAACATCCTTCTTCAATAGGAGTGTAGCTAGGTTCCTACTCCCATGTCCGAGTGGGCAGCAGACATCTGCCTCCCATGCATACACACTTCTGAGAGTTGAGCTTATGGCCTGTAACCCTACATCCTGCCTGCCGCTACCTTTCGCTTCCAAAAGGCCTAGGCTCGCTGCTTGACGCAAGTGTTGGGAGAGGTAAATGGAATCTCCCGGCACACAAGACGAGTGCCTCCAAGCTCAATCAAGCGATTTCCTAGTAATTCCTCGTGTAGACTGGTGCTACATACTAAGTTCCATACGTGAGTATGTAGTTGAACGCCTTGTCCAAAAACATCTTACTTCTGAGAGTTGAGCTCACCCTCAGTCCCTCACAGTTCCACACTGCCTGCAGAGTGAGTTTCGCACGTCTTCACCAGAGACGTTTGCCAGAGGCTTCTGAGACGCAAGTTAACAATGCAGACCTGGAGGGTATCTCCAGGTCCAGTAGAGTGGTAACCTGGGAACCTCCTGTCTCAGAATCCTGCTACCTTCACCCTGCCATAAGAATGCAGCTTGTTGACAGCTGGCTTCAAGGCCTGCTTCCCTGTGAGAGCTAAGGACAGGGCACAACCCTCCCGCATCCTGCTTGACTGTAGAAGGCGCTGCTAACGTCCTCATGTTAGTGGCAGGGAAACGTTGTGAGAAAAGCATGTGGAATCGTTGTGCCTGAACCCACGTGTATCTGAGTTGAATACAGCGATTTCCAAAGTCCTTCTTCATCAGAGTGTAGCTAGGTTCCCACTCGCATGTCCGAGTGGGTAGCACATCTGCCTCCCATGTATACACACTTCTGAGAGTTGAGCTTATGGCCTGTAAGCCTACCTCCTGCCTGCAGCTACCTTTCGCTTCCAAAAGGCCTAGGCTCGCTGCTTCACCGAAGTGTTGGGAGAGGTAACTGGAATCTCCCGGCACACAAGACTAGTGCCACCAAGCTCAATCCAGCGATTTCCCAGTAATTCCTGGGGTAGACTGGTGCTACATACTAAGTTCCATATGTGAGAAGGTAGCTGACGCCTTGTCCAAAATCATCTTACTGCTGAGAGTTGAGCTCACCCTCAGTCCCTCACAGTTCCACACTGCCTGCAGAGTGAGTTTCCCACGTATTCACCAGAGACTTTTGCCAGAGGCTTCTGAGACGCAAGTTAACAATGCACACCTGGACGGTATCTCCAGGTGCAGTAGAGTGGTAATCTGGGAACCTCCTTACTCAGAATACTGCTACCTTCACACTGTCATAAGAATGCAGCTAGTTGAGAGCTGGCTTCTAGGCAAGCTTCCCTGTGAGAGCTGAGGACAGGGCAGAACCCTCCCGCATCCTGCCTGACTGTAGACGTACCTGCTAACCTCCTTATGTTAGTGGCTGGGATGGGTTGCGTGAAAAGCATGTGTAAGCATTGGGCCTGAACTCCCGTGTATCTGAGTTGAATACAGCGATTTCCAACATCCTTCTTCAATAGGAGTGTAGCTAAGTTCCTACTCCCATGTCCGAGTGGGTAGCAGACATCTGCCTCCCATGCATACACACTTCTGAGAGTTGAGCTTATGGCCTGTAACCCTACATCCTGCCTGCCGCTACCTTTCGCTTCCAAAAGGCCTAGGCTCGCTGCTTGACGCAAGTGTTGGGAGAGGTAACTGGAATCTCCCGGCACACAAGACGAGTGCCTCCAAGCTCAATCAAGCGATTTCCTAGTAATTCCTGGGGTAGACTGGTGCTACATACTAAGTTCCATACGTGAGTATGTAGTTGAACGCCTTGTCCAAAAACATCTTACTTCTGAGAGTTGAGTTCACCCTCAGTCCCTCACAGTTCCACACTGCCTGCAGAGTGAGTTTCGCACGTCTTCACCAGAGACGTTTGCCAGAGGCTTCTGAGACGCAAGTTAACAATGCAGACCTGGAGGGTATCTCCAGGTGCAGTAGAGTGGTAACCTGGGAACCTCCTGTCTCAGAATACTGCTACCTTCACCCTGCCATAAGAATGCAGCTAGTTGACAGCTGGCTTCAAGGCCTGCTTCCCTGTGAGAGCTAAGGACAGGGCACAACCCTCCCGCATCCTGCTTGACTGTAGAAGGCGCTGCTAACGTCCTCATGTTAGTGGCAGGGAAACGTTGTGAGAAAAGCATGTGGAATCGTTGTGCCTGAACCCACGTGTATCTGAGTTGAATACAGCGATTTCCAAAGTCCTTCTTCATCAGAGTGTAGCTAGGTTCCCACTCGCATGTCCGAGTGGGTAGCAGACATCTGCCTCCCATGTATACACACTTCTGAGAGTTGAGCTTATGGCCTGTAAGCCTACCTCCTGCCTGCAGCTACCTTTCGCTTCCAAAAGGCCTAGGCTCGCTGCTTCACCGAAGTGTTGGGAGAGGTAACTGGAATCTCCCGGCACACAAGACTAGTGCCACCAAGCTCAATCCAGCGATTTCCCAGTAATTCCTGGGGTAGACTGGTGCTACATACTAAGTTCCATATGTCAGAAGGTAGCTGAACGCCTTGTCCAAAGTCATCTTACTGCTGAGAGTTGAGCTCACCCTCAGTCCCTCACAGTTCCACACTGCCTGCAGAGTGAGTTTCCCACGTCTTCACCAGAGACTTTTGCCAGAGGCTTCTGAGACGCAAGTTAACAATGCACACCTGGACGGTATCTCCAAGTGCAGTAGAGTGGTAATCTGGGAACCTCCTTACTCAGAATACTGCTACCTTCACACTGTCATAAGAATGCAGCTAGTTGAGAGCTGGCTTCTAGGCAAGCTTCCCTGTGAGAGCTGAGGACAGGGCAGAACCCTCCCGCATCCTGCCTGACTGTAGACGTACCTGCAAACCTCCTTATGTTAGTGGCTGGGATGGGTTGAGGGAAAAGCATGTGTAAGCATTGGGCCTGAACTCCCGTTTATCTGAGTTGAATACAGCGATTTCCAACATCCTTCTTCAATAGGAGTGTAGCTAGGTTCCAACTCCCATGTCCGAGTGGGCAGCAGACATCTGCCTCCCATGCATACACACTTCTGAGAGTTGAGCTTATGGCCTGTAACCCTACATCCTGCCTGCCGCTACCTTTCGCTTCCAAAAGGCCTAGGCTCGCTGCTTGACGCAAGTGTTGGGAGAGGTAACTGGAATCTCCCGGCACACAAGACGAGTGCCTCCAAGCTCAATCAAGCGATTTCCTAGTAATTCCTCGTGTAGACTGGTGCTACATACTAAGTTCCATACGTGAGTATGTAGTTGAACGCCTTGTCCAAAAACATCTTACTTCTGAGAGTTGAGCTCACCCTCAGTCCCTCACAGTTCCACACTGCCTGCAGAGTGAGTTTCGCACGTCTTCACCAGAGACGTTTGCCAGAGGCTTCTGAGACGCAAGTTAACAATGCAGACCTGGAGGGTATCTCCAGGTCCAGTAGAGTGGTAACCTGGGAACCTCCTGTCTCAGAATCCTGCTACCTTCACCCTGCCATAAGAATGCAGCTTGTTGACAGCTGGCTTCAAGGCCTGCTTCCCTGTGAGAGCTAAGGACAGGGCACAACCCTCCCGCATCCTGCTTGACTGTAGAAGGCGCTGCTAACGTCCTCATGTTAGTGGCAGGGAAACGTTGTGAGAAAAGCATGTGGAATCGTTGTGCCTGAACCCACGTGTATCTGAGTTGAATACAGCGATTTCCAAAGTCCTTCTTCATCAGAGTGTAGCTAGGTTCCCACTCGCATGTCCGAGTGGGTAGCAGACATCTGCCTCCCATGTATACACACTTCTGAGAGTTGAGCTTATGGCCTGTAAGCCTACCTCCTGCCTGCAGCTACCTTTCGCTTCCAAAAGGCCTAGGCTCGCTGCTTCACCGAAGTGTTGGGAGAGGTAACTGGAATCTCCCGGCACACAAGACTAGTGCCACCAAGCTCAATCCAGCGATTTCCCAGTAATTCCTGGGGTAGACTGGTGCTACATACTAAGTTCCATATGTGAGAAGGTAGCTGAACGCCTTGTCCAAAATCATCTTACTGCTGAGAGTTGAGCTCACCCTCAGTCCCTCACAGTTCCACACTGCCTGCAGAGTGAGTTTCCCACGTCTTCACCAGAGACTTTTGCCAGAGGCTTCTGAGACGCAAGTTAACAATGCACACCTGGACGGTATCTCCAGGTGCAGTAGAGTGGTAATCTGGGAACCTCCTTACTCAGAATACTGCTACCTTCACACTGTCATAAGAATGCAGCTAGTTGAGAGCTGGCTTCTAGGCAAGCTTCCCTGTGAGAGCTGAGGACAGGGCAGAACCCTCCCGCATCCTGCCTGACTGTAGACGTACCTGCTAACCTCCTTATGTTAGTGGCTGGGATGGGTTGCGGGAAAAGCATGTGTAAGCATTGGGCCTGAACTCCCGTGTATCTGAGTTGAATACAGCGATTTCCAACATCCTTCTTCAATAGGAGTGTAGCTAGGTTCCTACTCCCATGTCCGAGTGGGCAGCAGACATCTGCCTCCCATGCATACACACTTCTGAGAGTTGAGCTTATGGCCTGTAACCCTACATCCTGCCTGCCGCTACCTTTCGCTTCCAAAAGGCCTAGGCTCGCTGCTTGACGCAAGTGTTGGGAGAGGTAACTGGAATCTCCCGGCACACAAGACGAGTGCCTCCAAGCTCAATCAAGCGATTTCCTAGTAATTCCTGGGGTAGACTGGTGCTACATACTAAGTTCCATACGTGAGTATGTAGTTGAACGCCTTGTCCAAAAACATCTTACTTCTGAGAGTTGAGTTCACCCTCAGTCCCTCACAGTTCCACACTGCCTGCAGAGTGAGTTTCGCACGTCTTCACCAGAGACGTTTGCCAGAGGCTTCTGAGACGCAAGTTAACAATGCAGACCTGGAGGGTATCTCCAGGTGCAGTAGAGTGGTAACCTGGGAACCTCCTGTCTCAGAATACTGCTACCTTCACCCTGCCATAAGAATGCAGCTAGTTGACAGCTGGCTTCAAGGCCTGCTTCCCTGTGAGAGCTAAGGACAGGGCACAACCCTCCCGCATCCTGCTTGACTGTAGAAGGCGCTGCTAACGTCCTCATGTTAGTGGCAGGGAAACGTTGTGAGAAAAGCATGTGGAATCGTTGTGCCTGAACCCACGTGTATCTGAGTTGAATACAGCGATTTCCAAAGTCCTTCTTCATCAGAGTGTAGCTAGGTTCCCACTCGCATGTCCGAGTGGGTAGCAGACATCTGCCTCCCATGTATACACACTTCTGAGAGTTGAGCTTATGGCCTGTAAGCCTACCTCCTGCCTGCAGCTACCTTTCGCTTCCAAAAGGCCTAGGCTCGCTGCTTCACCGAAGTGTTGGGAGAGGTAACTGGAATCTCCCGGCACACAAGACTAGTGCCACCAAGCTCAATCCAGCGATTTCCCAGTAATTCCTGGGGTAGACTGGTGCTACATACTAAGTTCCATATGTCAGAAGGTAGCTGAACGCCTTGTCCAAAGTCATCTTACTGCTGAGAGTTGAGCTCACCCTCAGTCCCTCACAGTTCCACACTGCCTGCAGAGTGAGTTTCCCACGTCTTCACCAGAGACTTTTGCCAGAGGCTTCTGAGACGCAAGTTAACAATGCACACCTGGACGGTATCTCCAAGTGCAGTAGAGTGGTAATCTGGGAACCTCCTTACTCAGAATACTGCTACCTTCACACTGTCATAAGAATGCAGCTAGTTGAGAGCTGGCTTCTAGGCAAGCTTCCCTGTGAGAGCTGAGGACAGGGCAGAACCCTCCCGCATCCTGCCTGACTGTAGACGTACCTGCAAACCTCCTTATGTTAGTGGCTGGGATGGGTTGAGGGAAAAGCATGTGTAAGCATTGGGCCTGAACTCCCGTTTATCTGAGTTGAATACAGCGATTTCCAACATCCTTCTTCAATAGGAGTGTAGCTAGGTTCCAACTCCCATGTCCGAGTGGGCAGCAGACATCTGCCTCCCATGCATACACACTTCTGAGAGTTGAGCTTATGGCCTGTAACCCTACATCCTGCCTGCCGCTACCTTTCGCTTCCAAAAGGCCTAGGCTCGCTGCTTGACGCAAGTGTTGGGAGAGGTAACTGGAATCTCCCGGCACACAAGACGAGTGCCTCCAAGCTCAATCAAGCGATTTCCTAGTAATTCCTCGTGTAGACTGGTGCTACATACTAAGTTCCATACGTGAGTATGTAGTTGAACGCCTTGTCCAAAAACATCTTACTTCTGAGAGTTGAGCTCACCCTCAGTCCCTCACAGTTCCACACTGCCTGCAGAGTGAGTTTCGCACGTCTTCACCAGAGACGTTTGCCAGAGGCTTCTGAGACGCAAGTTAACAATGCAGACCTGGAGGGTATCTCCAGGTCCAGTAGAGTGGTAACCTGGGAACCTCCTGTCTCAGAATCCTGCTACCTTCACCCTGCCATAAGAATGCAGCTTGTTGACAGCTGGCTTCAAGGCCTGCTTCCCTGTGAGAGCTAAGGACAGGGCACAACCCTCCCGCATCCTGCTTGACTGTAGAAGGCGCTGCTAACGTCCTCATGTTAGTGGCAGGGAAACGTTGTGAGAAAAGCATGTGGAATCGTTGTGCCTGAACCCACGTGTATCTGAGTTGAATACAGCGATTTCCAAAGTCCTTCTTCATCAGAGTGTAGCTAGGTTCCCACTCGCATGTCCGAGTGGGTAGCAGACATCTGCCTCCCATGTATACACACTTCTGAGAGTTGAGCTTATGGCCTGTAAGCCTACCTCCTGCCTGCAGCTACCTTTCGCTTCCAAAAGGCCTAGGCTCGCTGCTTCACCGAAGTGTTGGGAGAGGTAACTGGAATCTCCCGGCACACAAGACTAGTGCCACCAAGCTCAATCCAGCGATTTCCCAGTAATTCCTGGGGTAGACTGGTGCTACATACTAAGTTCCATATGTGAGAAGGTAGCTGAACGCCTTGTCCAAAATCATCTTACTGCTGAGAGTTGAGCTCACCCTCAGTCCCTCACAGTTCCACACTGCCTGCAGAGTGAGTTTCCCACGTCTTCACCAGAGACTTTTGCCAGAGGCTTCTGAGACGCAAGTTAACAATGCACACCTGGACGGTATCTCCAGGTGCAGTAGAGTGGTAATCTGGGAACCTCCTTACTCAGAATACTGCTACCTTCACACTGTCATAAGAATGCAGCTAGTTGAGAGCTGGCTTCTAGGCAAGCTTCCCTGTGAGAGCTGAGGACAGGGCAGAACCCTCCCGCATCCTGCCTGACTGTAGACGTACCTGCTAACCTCCTTATGTTAGTGGCTGGGATGGGTTGCGGGAAAAGCATGTGTAAGCATTGGGCCTGAACTCCCGTGTATCTGAGTTGAATACAGCGATTTCCAACATCCTTCTTCAATAGGAGTGTAGCTAGGTTCCTACTCCCATGTCCGAGTGGGCAGCAGACATCTGCCTCCCATGCATACACACTTCTGAGAGTTGAGCTTATGGCCTGTAACCCTACATCCTGCCTGCCGCTACCTTTCGCTTCCAAAAGGCCTAGGCTCGCTGCTTGACGCAAGTGTTGGGAGAGGTAACTGGAATCTCCCGGCACACAAGACGAGTGCCTCCAAGCTCAATCAAGCGATTTCCTAGTAATTCCTGGGGTAGACTGGTGCTACATACTAAGTTCCATACGTGAGTATGTAGTTGAACGCCTTGTCCAAAAACATCTTACTTCTGAGAGTTGAGTTCACCCTCAGTCCCTCACAGTTCCACACTGCCTGCAGAGTGAGTTTCGCACGTCTTCACCAGAGACGTTTGCCAGAGGCTTCTGAGACGCAAGTTAACAATGCAGACCTGGAGGGTATCTCCAGGTGCAGTAGAGTGGTAACCTGGGAACCTCCTGTCTCAGAATACTGCTACCTTCACCCTGCCATAAGAATGCAGCTAGTTGACAGCTGGCTTCAAGGCCTGCTTCCCTGTGAGAGCTAAGGACAGGGCACAACCCTCCCGCATCCTGCTTGACTGTAGAAGGCGCTGCTAACGTCCTCATGTTAGTGGCAGGGAAACGTTGTGAGAAAAGCATGTGGAATCGTTGTGCCTGAACCCACGTGTATCTGAGTTGAATACAGCGATTTCCAAAGTCCTTCTTCATCAGAGTGTAGCTAGGTTCCCACTCGCATGTCCGAGTGGGTAGCAGACATCTGCCTCCCATGTATACACACTTCTGAGAGTTGAGCTTATGGCCTGTAAGCCTACCTCCTGCCTGCAGCTACCTTTCGCTTCCAAAAGGCCTAGGCTCGCTGCTTCACCGAAGTGTTGGGAGAGGTAACTGGAATCTCCCGGCACACAAGACTAGTGCCACCAAGCTCAATCCAGCGATTTCCCAGTAATTCCTGGGGTAGACTGGTGCTACATACTAAGTTCCATATGTCAGAAGGTAGCTGAACGCCTTGTCCAAAGTCATCTTACTGCTGAGAGTTGAGCTCACCCTCAGTCCCTCACAGTTCCACACTGCCTGCAGAGTGAGTTTCCCACGTCTTCACCAGAGACTTTTGCCAGAGGCTTCTGAGACGCAAGTTAACAATGCACACCTGGACGGTATCTCCAGGTGCAGTAGAGTGGTAATCTGGGAACCTCCTTACTCAGAATACTGCTACCTTCACACTGTCATAAGAATGCAGCTAGTTGAGAGCTGGCTTCTAGGCAAGCTTCCCTGTGAGAGCTGAGGACAGGGCAGAACCCTCCCGCATCCTGCCTGACTGTAGACGTACCTGCAAACCTCCTTATGTTAGTGGCTGGGATGGGTTGAGGGAAAAGCATGTGTAAGCATTGGGCCTGAACTCCCGTTTATCTGAGTTGAATACAGCGATTTCCAACATCCTTCTTCAATAGGAGTGTAGCTAGGTTCCAACTCCCATGTCCGAGTGGGCAGCAGACATCTGCCTCCCATGCATACACACTTCTGAGAGTTGAGCTTATGGCCTGTAACCCTACATCCTGCCTGCCGCTACCTTTCGCTTCCAAAAGGCCTAGGCTCGCTGCTTGACGCAAGTGTTGGGAGAGGTAACTGGAATCTCCCGGCACACAAGACGAGTGCCTCCAAGCTCAATCAAGCGATTTCCTAGTAATTCCTCGTGTAGACTGGTGCTACATACTAAGTTCCATACGTGAGTATGTAGTTGAACGCCTTGTCCAAAAACATCTTACTTCTGAGAGTTGAGCTCACCCTCAGTCCCTCACAGTTCCACACTGCCTGCAGAGTGAGTTTCGCACGTCTTCACCAGAGACGTTTGCCAGAGGCTTCTGAGACGCAAGTTAACAATGCAGACCTGGAGGGTATCTCCAGGTCCAGTAGAGTGGTAACCTGGGAACCTCCTGTCTCAGAATCCTGCTACCTTCACCCTGCCATAAGAATGCAGCTTGTTGACAGCTGGCTTCAAGGCCTGCTTCCCTGTGAGAGCTAAGGACAGGGCACAACCCTCCCGCATCCTGCTTGACTGTAGAAGGCGCTGCTAACGTCCTCATGTTAGTGGCAGGGAAACGTTGTGAGAAAAGCATGTGGAATCGTTGTGCCTGAACCCACGTGTATCTGAGTTGAATACAGCGATTTCCAAAGTCCTTCTTCATCAGAGTGTAGCTAGGTTCCCACTCGCATGTCCGAGTGGGTAGCAGACATCTGCCTCCCATGTATACACACTTCTGAGAGTTGAGCTTATGGCCTGTAAGCCTACCTCCTGCCTGCAGCTACCTTTCGCTTCCAAAAGGCCTAGGCTCGCTGCTTCACCGAAGTGTTGGGAGAGGTAACTGGAATCTCCCGGCACACAAGACTAGTGCCACCAAGCTCAATCCAGCGATTTCCCAGTAATTCCTGGGGTAGACTGGTGCTACATACTAAGTTCCATATGTGAGAAGGTAGCTGAACGCCTTGTCCAAAATCATCTTACTGCTGAGAGTTGAGCTCACCCTCAGTCCCTCACAGTTCCACACTGCCTGCAGAGTGAGTTTCCCACGTCTTCACCAGAGACTTTTGCCAGAGGCTTCTGAGACGCAAGTTAACAATGCACACCTGGACGGTATCTCCAGGTGCAGTAGAGTGGTAATCTGGGAACCTCCTTACTCAGAATACTGCTACCTTCACACTGTCATAAGAATGCAGCTAGTTGAGAGCTGGCTTCTAGGCAAGCTTCCCTGTGAGAGCTGAGGACAGGGCAGAACCCTCCCGCATCCTGCCTGACTGTAGACGTACCTGCTAACCTCCTTATGTTAGTGGCTGGGATGGGTTGCGGGAAAAGCATGTGTAAGCATTGGGCCTGAACTCCCGTGTATCTGAGTTGAATACAGCGATTTCCAACATCCTTCTTCAATAGGAGTGTAGCTAGGTTCCTACTCCCATGTCCGAGTGGGCAGCAGACATCTGCCTCCCATGCATACACACTTCTGAGAGTTGAGCTTATGGCCTGTAACCCTACATCCTGCCTGCCGCTACCTTTCGCTTCCAAAAGGCCTAGGCTCGCTGCTTGACGCAAGTGTTGGGAGAGGTAACTGGAATCTCCCGGCACACAAGACGAGTGCCTCCAAGCTCAATCAAGCGATTTCCTAGTAATTCCTGGGGTAGACTGGTGCTACATACTAAGTTCCATACGTGAGTATGTAGTTGAACGCCTTGTCCAAAAACATCTTACTTCTGAGAGTTGAGTTCACCCTCAGTCCCTCACAGTTCCACACTGCCTGCAGAGTGAGTTTCGCACGTCTTCACCAGAGACGTTTGCCAGAGGCTTCTGAGACGCAAGTTAACAATGCAGACCTGGAGGGTATCTCCAGGTGCAGTAGAGTGGTAACCTGGGAACCTCCTGTCTCAGAATACTGCTACCTTCACCCTGCCATAAGAATGCAGCTAGTTGACAGCTGGCTTCAAGGCCTGCTTCCCTGTGAGAGCTAAGGACAGGGCACAACCCTCCCGCATCCTGCTTGACTGTAGAAGGCGCTGCTAACGTCCTCATGTTAGTGGCAGGGAAACGTTGTGAGAAAAGCATGTGGAATCGTTGTGCCTGAACCCACGTGTATCTGAGTTGAATACAGCGATTTCCAAAGTCCTTCTTCATCAGAGTGTAGCTAGGTTCCCACTCGCATGTCCGAGTGGGTAGCAGACATCTGCCTCCCATGTATACACACTTCTGAGAGTTGAGCTTATGGCCTGTAAGCCTACCTCCTGCCTGCAGCTACCTTTCGCTTCCAAAAGGCCTAGGCTCGCTGCTTCACCGAAGTGTTGGGAGAGGTAACTGGAATCTCCCGGCACACAAGACTAGTGCCACCAAGCTCAATCCAGCGATTTCCCAGTAATTCCTGGGGTAGACTGGTGCTACATACTAAGTTCCATATGTCAGAAGGTAGCTGAACGCCTTGTCCAAAGTCATCTTACTGCTGAGAGTTGAGCTCACCCTCAGTCCCTCACAGTTCCACACTGCCTGCAGAGTGAGTTTCCCACGTCTTCACCAGAGACTTTTGCCAGAGGCTTCTGAGACGCAAGTTAACAATGCACACCTGGACGGTATCTCCAGGTGCAGTAGAGTGGTAATCTGGGAACCTCCTTACTCAGAATACTGCTACCTTCACACTGTCATAAGAATGCAGCTAGTTGAGAGCTGGCTTCTAGGCAAGCTTCCCTGTGAGAGCTGAGGACAGGGCAGAACCCTCCCGCATCCTGCCTGACTGTAGACGTACCTGCAAACCTCCTTATGTTAGTGGCTGGGATGGGTTGAGGGAAAAGCATGTGTAAGCATTGGGCCTGAACTCCCGTTTATCTGAGTTGAATACAGCGATTTCCAACATCCTTCTTCAATAGGAGTGTAGCTAGGTTCCAACTCCCATGTCCGAGTGGGCAGCAGACATCTGCCTCCCATGCATACACACTTCTGAGAGTTGAGCTTATGGCCTGTAACCCTACATCCTGCCTGCCGCTACCTTTCGCTTCCAAAAGGCCTAGGCTCGCTGCTTGACGCAAGTGTTGGGAGAGGTAACTGGAATCTCCCGGCACACAAGACGAGTGCCTCCAAGCTCAATCAAGCGATTTCCTAGTAATTCCTCGTGTAGACTGGTGCTACATACTAAGTTCCATACGTGAGTATGTAGTTGAACGCCTTGTCCAAAAACATCTTACTTCTGAGAGTTGAGCTCACCCTCAGTCCCTCACAGTTCCACACTGCCTGCAGAGTGAGTTTCGCACGTCTTCACCAGAGACGTTTGCCAGAGGCTTCTGAGACGCAAGTTAACAATGCAGACCTGGAGGGTATCTCCAGGTCCAGTAGAGTGGTAACCTGGGAACCTCCTGTCTCAGAATCCTGCTACCTTCACCCTGCCATAAGAATGCAGCTTGTTGACAGCTGGCTTCAAGGCCTGCTTCCCTGTGAGAGCTAAGGACAGGGCACAACCCTCCCGCATCCTGCTTGACTGTAGAAGGCGCTGCTAACGTCCTCATGTTAGTGGCAGGGAAACGTTGTGAGAAAAGCATGTGGAATCGTTGTGCCTGAACCCACGTGTATCTGAGTTGAATACAGCGATTTCCAAAGTCCTTCTTCATCAGAGTGTAGCTAGGTTCCCACTCGCATGTCCGAGTGGGTAGCAGACATCTGCCTCCCATGTATACACACTTCTGAGAGTTGAGCTTATGGCCTGTAAGCCTACCTCCTGCCTGCAGCTACCTTTCGCTTCCAAAAGGCCTAGGCTCGCTGCTTCACCGAAGTGTTGGGAGAGGTAACTGGAATCTCCCGGCACACAAGACTAGTGCCACCAAGCTCAATCCAGCGATTTCCCAGTAATTCCTGGGGTAGACTGGTGCTACATACTAAGTTCCATATGTGAGAAGGTAGCTGAACGCCTTGTCCAAAATCATCTTACTGCTGAGAGTTGAGCTCACCCTCAGTCCCTCACAGTTCCACACTGCCTGCAGAGTGAGTTTCCCACGTCTTCACCAGAGACTTTTGCCAGAGGCTTCTGAGACGCAAGTTAACAATGCACACCTGGACGGTATCTCCAGGTGCAGTAGAGTGGTAATCTGGGAACCTCCTTACTCAGAATACTGCTACCTTCACACTGTCATAAGAATGCAGCTAGTTGAGAGCTGGCTTCTAGGCAAGCTTCCCTGTGAGAGCTGAGGACAGGGCAGAACCCTCCCGCATCCTGCCTGACTGTAGACGTACCTGCTAACCTCCTTATGTTAGTGGCTGGGATGGGTTGCGGGAAAAGCATGTGTAAGCATTGGGCCTGAACTCCCGTGTATCTGAGTTGAATACAGCGATTTCCAACATCCTTCTTCAATAGGAGTGTAGCTAGGTTCCTACTCCCATGTCCGAGTGGGCAGCAGACATCTGCCTCCCATGCATACACACTTCTGAGAGTTGAGCTTATGGCCTGTAACCCTACATCCTGCCTGCCGCTACCTTTCGCTTCCAAAAGGCCTAGGCTCGCTGCTTGACGCAAGTGTTGGGAGAGGTAACTGGAATCTCCCGGCACACAAGACGAGTGCCTCCAAGCTCAATCAAGCGATTTCCTAGTAATTCCTGGGGTAGACTGGTGCTACATACTAAGTTCCATACGTGAGTATGTAGTTGAACGCCTTGTCCAAAAACATCTTACTTCTGAGAGTTGAGTTCACCCTCAGTCCCTCACAGTTCCACACTGCCTGCAGAGTGAGTTTCGCACGTCTTCACCAGAGACGTTTGCCAGAGGCTTCTGAGACGCAAGTTAACAATGCAGACCTGGAGGGTATCTCCAGGTGCAGTAGAGTGGTAACCTGGGAACCTCCTGTCTCAGAATACTGCTACCTTCACCCTGCCATAAGAATGCAGCTAGTTGACAGCTGGCTTCAAGGCCTGCTTCCCTGTGAGAGCTAAGGACAGGGCACAACCCTCCCGCATCCTGCTTGACTGTAGAAGGCGCTGCTAACGTCCTCATGTTAGTGGCAGGGAAACGTTGTGAGAAAAGCATGTGGAATCGTTGTGCCTGAACCCACGTGTATCTGAGTTGAATACAGCGATTTCCAAAGTCCTTCTTCATCAGAGTGTAGCTAGGTTCCCACTCGCATGTCCGAGTGGGTAGCAGACATCTGCCTCCCATGTATACACACTTCTGAGAGTTGAGCTTATGGCCTGTAAGCCTACCTCCTGCCTGCAGCTACCTTTCGCTTCCAAAAGGCCTAGGCTCGCTGCTTCACCGAAGTGTTGGGAGAGGTAACTGGAATCTCCCGGCACACAAGACTAGTGCCACCAAGCTCAATCCAGCGATTTCCCAGTAATTCCTGGGGTAGACTGGTGCTACATACTAAGTTCCATATGTCAGAAGGTAGCTGAACGCCTTGTCCAAAGTCATCTTACTGCTGAGAGTTGAGCTCACCCTCAGTCCCTCACAGTTCCACACTGCCTGCAGAGTGAGTTTCCCACGTCTTCACCAGAGACTTTTGCCAGAGGCTTCTGAGACGCAAGTTAACAATGCACACCTGGACGGTATCTCCAGGTGCAGTAGAGTGGTAATCTGGGAACCTCCTTACTCAGAATACTGCTACCTTCACACTGTCATAAGAATGCAGCTAGTTGAGAGCTGGCTTCTAGGCAAGCTTCCCTGTGAGAGCTGAGGACAGGGCAGAACCCTCCCGCATCCTGCCTGACTGTAGACGTACCTGCAAACCTCCTTATGTTAGTGGCTGGGATGGGTTGAGGGAAAAGCATGTGTAAGCATTGGGCCTGAACTCCCGTTTATCTGAGTTGAATACAGCGATTTCCAACATCCTTCTTCAATAGGAGTGTAGCTAGGTTCCAACTCCCATGTCCGAGTGGGCAGCAGACATCTGCCTCCCATGCATACACACTTCTGAGAGTTGAGCTTATGGCCTGTAACCCTACATCCTGCCTGCCGCTACCTTTCGCTTCCAAAAGGCCTAGGCTCGCTGCTTGACGCAAGTGTTGGGAGAGGTAACTGGAATCTCCCGGCACACAAGACGAGTGCCTCCAAGCTCAATCAAGCGATTTCCTAGTAATTCCTCGTGTAGACTGGTGCTACATACTAAGTTCCATACGTGAGTATGTAGTTGAACGCCTTGTCCAAAAACATCTTACTTCTGAGAGTTGAGCTCACCCTCAGTCCCTCACAGTTCCACACTGCCTGCAGAGTGAGTTTCGCACGTCTTCACCAGAGACGTTTGCCAGAGGCTTCTGAGACGCAAGTTAACAATGCAGACCTGGAGGGTATCTCCAGGTCCAGTAGAGTGGTAACCTGGGAACCTCCTGTCTCAGAATCCTGCTACCTTCACCCTGCCATAAGAATGCAGCTTGTTGACAGCTGGCTTCAAGGCCTGCTTCCCTGTGAGAGCTAAGGACAGGGCACAACCCTCCCGCATCCTGCTTGACTGTAGAAGGCGCTGCTAACGTCCTCATGTTAGTGGCAGGGAAACGTTGTGAGAAAAGCATGTGGAATCGTTGTGCCTGAACCCACGTGTATCTGAGTTGAATACAGCGATTTCCAAAGTCCTTCTTCATCAGAGTGTAGCTAGGTTCCCACTCGCATGTCCGAGTGGGTAGCAGACATCTGCCTCCCATGTATACACACTTCTGAGAGTTGAGCTTATGGCCTGTAAGCCTACCTCCTGCCTGCAGCTACCTTTCGCTTCCAAAAGGCCTAGGCTCGCTGCTTCACCGAAGTGTTGGGAGAGGTAACTGGAATCTCCCGGCACACAAGACTAGTGCCACCAAGCTCAATCCAGCGATTTCCCAGTAATTCCTGGGGTAGACTGGTGCTACATACTAAGTTCCATATGTGAGAAGGTAGCTGAACGCCTTGTCCAAAATCATCTTACTGCTGAGAGTTGAGCTCACCCTCAGTCCCTCACAGTTCCACACTGCCTGCAGAGTGAGTTTCCCACGTCTTCACCAGAGACTTTTGCCAGAGGCTTCTGAGACGCAAGTTAACAATGCACACCTGGACGGTATCTCCAGGTGCAGTAGAGTGGTAATCTGGGAACCTCCTTACTCAGAATACTGCTACCTTCACACTGTCATAAGAATGCAGCTAGTTGAGAGCTGGCTTCTAGGCAAGCTTCCCTGTGAGAGCTGAGGACAGGGCAGAACCCTCCCGCATCCTGCCTGACTGTAGACGTACCTGCTAACCTCCTTATGTTAGTGGCTGGGATGGGTTGCGGGAAAAGCATGTGTAAGCATTGGGCCTGAACTCCCGTGTATCTGAGTTGAATACAGCGATTTCCAACATCCTTCTTCAATAGGAGTGTAGCTAGGTTCCTACTCCCATGTCCGAGTGGGCAGCAGACATCTGCCTCCCATGCATACACACTTCTGAGAGTTGAGCTTATGGCCTGTAACCCTACATCCTGCCTGCCGCTACCTTTCGCTTCCAAAAGGCCTAGGCTCGCTGCTTGACGCAAGTGTTGGGAGAGGTAACTGGAATCTCCCGGCACACAAGACGAGTGCCTCCAAGCTCAATCAAGCGATTTCCTAGTAATTCCTGGGGTAGACTGGTGCTACATACTAAGTTCCATACGTGAGTATGTAGTTGAACGCCTTGTCCAAAAACATCTTACTTCTGAGAGTTGAGTTCACCCTCAGTCCCTCACAGTTCCACACTGCCTGCAGAGTGAGTTTCGCACGTCTTCACCAGAGACGTTTGCCAGAGGCTTCTGAGACGCAAGTTAACAATGCAGACCTGGAGGGTATCTCCAGGTGCAGTAGAGTGGTAACCTGGGAACCTCCTGTCTCAGAATCCTGCTACCTTCACCCTGCCATAAGAATGCAGCTAGTTGACAGCTGGCTTCAAGGCCTGCTTCCCTGTGAGAGCTAAGGACAGGGCACAACCCTCCCGCATCCTGCTTGACTGTAGAAGGCGCTGCTAACGTCCTCATGTTAGTGGCAGGGAAACGTTGTGAGAAAAGCATGTGGAATCGTTGTGCCTGAACCCACGTGTATCTGAGTTGAATACAGCGATTTCCAAAGTCCTTCTTCATCAGAGTGTAGCTAGGTTCCCACTCGCATGTCCGAGTGGGTAGCAGACATCTGCCTCCCATGTATACACACTTCTGAGAGTTGAGCTTATGGCCTGTAAGCCTACCTCCTGCCTGCAGCTACCTTTCGCTTCCAAAAGGCCTAGGCTCGCTGCTTCACCGAAGTGTTGGGAGAGGTAACTGGAATCTCCCGGCACACAAGACTAGTGCCACCAAGCTCAATCCAGCGATTTCCCAGTAATTCCTGGGGTAGACTGGTGCTACATACTAAGTTCCATATGTGAGAAGGTAGCTGAACGCCTTGTCCAAAATCATCTTACTGCTGAGAGTTGAGCTCACCCTCAGTCCCTCACAGTTCCACACTGCCTGCAGAGTGAGTTTCCCACGTCTTCACCAGAGACTTTTGCCAGAGGCTTCTGAGACGCAAGTTAACAATGCACACCTGGACGGTATCTCCAGGTGCAGTAGAGTGGTAATCTGGGAACCTCCTTACTCAGAATACTGCTACCTTCACACTGTCATAAGAATGCAGCTAGTTGAGAGCTGGCTTCTAGGCAAGCTTCCCTGTGAGAGCTGAGGACAGGGCAGAACCCTCCCGCATCCTGCCTGACTGTAGACGTACCTGCTAACCTCCTTATGTTAGTGGCTGGGATGGGTTGCGGGAAAAGCATGTGTAAGCATTGGGCCTGAACTCCCGTGTATCTGAGTTGAATACAGCGATTTCCAACATCCTTCTTCAATAGGAGTGTAGCTAGGTTCCTACTCCCATGTCCGAGTGGGCAGCAGACATCTGCCTCCCATGCATACACACTTCTGAGAGTTGAGCTTATGGCCTGTAACCCTACATCCTGCCTGCCGCTACCTTTCGCTTCCAAAAGGCCTAGGCTCGCTGCTTGACGCAAGTGTTGGGAGAGGTAACTGGAATCTCCCGGCACACAAGACGAGTGCCTCCAAGCTCAATCAAGCGATTTCCTAGTAATTCCTGGGGTAGACTGGTGCTACATACTAAGTTCCATACGTGAGTATGTAGTTGAACGCCTTGTCCAAAAACATCTTACTTCTGAGAGTTGAGTTCACCCTCAGTCCCTCACAGTTCCACACTGCCTGCAGAGTGAGTTTCGCACGTCTTCACCAGAGACGTTTGCCAGAGGCTTCTGAGACGCAAGTTAACAATGCAGACCTGGAGGGTATCTCCAGGTGCAGTAGAGTGGTAACCTGGGAACCTCCTGTCTCAGAATACTGCTACCTTCACCCTGCCATAAGAATGCAGCTAGTTGACAGCTGGCTTCAAGGCCTGCTTCCCTGTGAGAGCTAAGGACAGGGCACAACCCTCCCGCATCCTGCTTGACTGTAGAAGGCGCTGCTAACGTCCTCATGTTAGTGGCAGGGAAACGTTGTGAGAAAAGCATGTGGAATCGTTGTGCCTGAACCCACGTGTATCTGAGTTGAATACAGCGATTTCCAAAGTCCTTCTTCATCAGAGTGTAGCTAGGTTCCCACTCGCATGTCCGAGTGGGTAGCAGACATCTGCCTCCCATGTATACACACTTCTGAGAGTTGAGCTTATGGCCTGTAAGCCTACCTCCTGCCTGCAGCTACCTTTCGCTTCCAAAAGGCCTAGGCTCGCTGCTTCACCGAAGTGTTGGGAGAGGTAACTGGAATCTCCCGGCACACAAGACTAGTGCCACCAAGCTCAATCCAGCGATTTCCCAGTAATTCCTGGGGTAGACTGGTGCTACATACTAAGTTCCATATGTCAGAAGGTAGCTGAACGCCTTGTCCAAAGTCATCTTACTGCTGAGAGTTGAGCTCACCCTCAGTCCCTCACAGTTCCACACTGCCTGCAGAGTGAGTTTCCCACGTCTTCACCAGAGACTTTTGCCAGAGGCTTCTGAGACGCAAGTTAACAATGCACACCTGGACGGTATCTCCAGGTGCAGTAGAGTGGTAATCTGGGAACCTCCTTACTCAGAATACTGCTACCTTCACACTGTCATAAGAATGCAGCTAGTTGAGAGCTGGCTTCTAGGCAAGCTTCCCTGTGAGAGCTGAGGACAGGGCAGAACCCTCCCGCATCCTGCCTGACTGTAGACGTACCTGCAAACCTCCTTATGTTAGTGGCTGGGATGGGTTGAGGGAAAAGCATGTGTAAGCATTGGGCCTGAACTCCCGTTTATCTGAGTTGAATACAGCGATTTCCAACATCCTTCTTCAATAGGAGTGTAGCTAGGTTCCAACTCCCATGTCCGAGTGGGCAGCAGACATCTGCCTCCCATGCATACACACTTCTGAGAGTTGAGCTTATGGCCTGTAACCCTACATCCTGCCTGCCGCTACCTTTCGCTTCCAAAAGGCCTAGGCTCGCTGCTTGACGCAAGTGTTGGGAGAGGTAACTGGAATCTCCCGGCACACAAGACGAGTGCCTCCAAGCTCAATCAAGCGATTTCCTAGTAATTCCTCGTGTAGACTGGTGCTACATACTAAGTTCCATACGTGAGTATGTAGTTGAACGCCTTGTCCAAAAACATCTTACTTCTGAGAGTTGAGCTCACCCTCAGTCCCTCACAGTTCCACACTGCCTGCAGAGTGAGTTTCGCACGTCTTCACCAGAGACGTTTGCCAGAGGCTTCTGAGACGCAAGTTAACAATGCAGACCTGGAGGGTATCTCCAGGTGCAGTAGAGTGGTAACCTGGGAACCTCCTGTCTCAGAATCCTGCTACCTTCACCCTGCCATAAGAATGCAGCTTGTTGACAGCTGGCTTCAAGGCCTGCTTCCCTGTGAGAGCTAAGGACAGGGCACAACCCTCCCGCATCCTGCTTGACTGTAGAAGGCGCTGCTAACGTCCTCATGTTAGTGGCAGGGAAACGTTGTGAGAAAAGCATGTGGAATCGTTGTGCCTGAACCCACGTGTATCTGAGTTGAATACAGCGATTTCCAAAGTCCTTCTTCATCAGAGTGTAGCTAGGTTCCCACTCGCATGTCCGAGTGGGTAGCAGACATCTGCCTCCCATGTATACACACTTCTGAGAGTTGAGCTTATGGCCTGTAAGCCTACCTCCTGCCTGCAGCTACCTTTCGCTTCCAAAAGGCCTAGGCTCGCTGCTTCACCGAAGTGTTCGGAGAGGTAACTGGAATCTCCCGGCACACAAGACTAGTGCCACCAAGCTCAATCCAGCGATTTCCCAGTAATTCCTGGGGTAGACTGGTGCTACATACTAAGTTCCATATGTGAGAAGGTAGCTGAACGCCTTGTCCAAAATCATCTTACTGCTGAGAGTTGAGCTCACCCTCAGTCCCTCACAGTTCCACACTGCCTGCAGAGTGAGTTTCCCACGTCTTCACCAGAGACTTTTGCCAGAGGCTTCTGAGACGCAAGTTAACAATGCACACCTGGACGGTATCTCCAGGTGCAGTAGAGTGGTAATCTGGGAACCTCCTTACTCAGAATACTGCTACCTTCACACTGTCATAAGAATGCAGCTAGTTGAGAGCTGGCTTCTAGGCAAGCTTCCCTGTGAGAGCTGAGGACAGGGCAGAACCCTCCCGCATCCTGCCTGACTGTAGACGTACCTGCTAACCTCCTTATGTTAGTGGCTGGGATGGGTTGAGGGAAAAGCATGTGTAAGCATTGGGCCTGAACTCCCGTGTATCTGAGTTGAATACAGCGATTTCCAACATCCTTCTTCAATAGGAGTGTAGCTAGGTTCCTACTCCCATGTCCGAGTGGGCAGCAGACATCTGCCTCCCATGCATACACACTTCTGAGAGTTGAGCTTATGGCCTGTAACCCTACATCCTGCCTGCCGCTACCTTTCGCTTCCAAAAGGCCTAGGCTCGCTGCTTGACGCAAGTGTTGGGAGAGGTAACTGGAATCGCCCGGCACACAAGACGAGTGCCTCCAAGCTCAATCAAGCGATTTCCTAGTAATTCCTGGGGTAGACTGGTGCTACATACTAAGTTCCATACGTGAGTATGTAGTTGAACGCCTTGTCCAAAAACATCTTACTTCTGAGAGTTGAGCTCACCCTCAGTCCCTCACAGTTCCACACTGCCTGCAGAGTGAGTTTCGCACGTCTTCACCAGAGACGTTTGCCAGAGGCTTCTGAGACGCAAGTTAACAATGCAGACCGGGAGGGTATCTCCAGGTGCAGTAGAGTGGTAACCTGGGAACCTCCTGTCTCAGAATACTGCTACCTTCACCCTGCCATAAGAATGCAGCTAGTTGACAGCTGGCTTCAAGGCCTGCTTCCCTGTGAGAGCTAAGGACAGGGCACAACCCTCCCGCATCCTGCTTGACTGTAGAAGGCGCTGCTAACGTCCTCATGTTAGTGGCAGGGAAACGTTGTGAGAAAAGCATGTGGAATCGTTGTGCCTGAACCCACGTGTATCTGAGTTGAATACAGCGATTTCCAAAGTCCTTCTTCATCAGAGTGTAGCTAGGTTCCCACTCGCATGTCCGAGTGGGTAGCAGACATCTGCCTCCCATGTATACACACTTCTGAGAGTTGAGCTTATGGCCTGTAAGCCTACCTCCTGCCTGCAGCTACCTTTCGCTTCCAAAAGGCCTAGGCTCGCTGCTTCACCGAAGTGTTCGGAGAGGTAACTGGAATCTCCCGGCACACAAGACTAGTGCCACCAAGCTCAATCCAGCGATTTCCCAGTAATTCCTGGGGTAGACTGGTGCTACATACTAAGTTCCATATGTGAGAAGGTAGCTGAACGCCTTGTCCAAAGTCATCTTACTGCTGAGAGTTGAGCTCACCCTCAGTCCCTCACAGTTCCACACTGCCTGCAGAGTGAGTTTCCCACGTCTTCACCAGAGACTTTTGCCAGAGGCTTCTGAGACGCAAGTTAACAATGCACACCTGGACGGTATCTCCAGGTGCAGTAGAGTGGTAATCTGGGAACCTCCTTACTCAGAATACTGCTACCTTCACACTGTCATAAGAATGCAGCTAGTTGAGAGCTGGCTTCTAGGCAAGCTTCCCTGTGAGAGCTGAGGACAGGGCAGAACCCTCCCGCATCCTGCCTGACTGTAGACGTACCTGCAAACCTCCTTATGTTAGTGGCTGGGATGGGTTGAGGGAAAAGCATGTGTAAGCATTGGGCCTGAACTCCCGTTTATCTGAGTTGAATACAGCGATTTCCAACATCCTTCTTCAATAGGAGTGTAGCTAGGTTCCTACTCCCATGTCCGAGTGGGCAGCAGACATCTGCCTCCCATGCATACACATTTCTGAGAGTTGAGCTTATGGCCTGTAACCCTACATCCTGCCTGCCGCTACCTTTCGCTTCCAAAAGGCCTAGGCTCGCTGCTTGACGCAAGTGTTGGGAGAGGTAACTGGAATCTCCCGGCACACAAGACGACTGCCTCCAAGCTCAATCAAGCGATTTCCTAGTAATTCCTCGTGTAGACTGGTGCTACATACTAAGTTCCATACGTGAGTATGTAGTTGAACGCCTTGTCCAAAAACATCTTACTTCTGAGAGTTGAGCTCACCCTCAGTCCCTCACAGTTCCACACTGCCTGCAGAGTGAGTTTCGCACGTCTTCACCAGAGACGTTTGCCAGAGGCTTCTGAGACGCAAGTTAACAATGCAGACCTGGAGGGTATCTCCAGGTCCAGTAGAGTGGTAACCTGGGAACCTCCTGTCTCAGAATCCTGCTACCTTCACCCTGCCATAAGAATGCAGCTTGTTGACAGCTGGCTTCAAGGCCTGCTTCCCTGTGAGAGCTAAGGACAGGGCACAACCCTCCCGCATCCTGCTTGACTGTAGAAGGCGCTGCTAACGTCCTCATGTTAGTGGCAGGGAAACGTTGTGAGAAAAGCATGTGGAATCGTTGTGCCTGAACCCACGTGTATCTGAGTTGAATACAGCGATTTCCAAAGTCCTTCTTCATCAGAGTGTAGCTAGGTTCCCACTCGCATGTCCGAGTGGGTAGCAGACATCTGCCTCCCATGTATACACACTTCTGAGAGTTGAGCTTATGGCCTGTAAGCCTACCTCCTGCCTGCAGCTACCTTTCGCTTCCAAAAGGCCTAGGCTCGCTGCTTCACCGAAGTGTTCGGAGAGGTAACTGGAATCTCCCGGCACACAAGACTAGTGCCACCAAGCTCAATCCAGCGATTTCCCAGTAATTCCTGGGGTAGACTGGTGCTACATACTAAGTTCCATATGTGAGAAGGTAGCTGAACGCCTTGTCCAAAATCATCTTACTGCTGAGAGTTGAGCTCACCCTCAGTCCCTCACAGTTCCACACTGCCTGCAGAGTGAGTTTCCCACGTCTTCACCAGAGACTTTTGCCAGAGGCTTCTGAGACGCAAGTTAACAATGCACACCTGGACGGTATCTCCAGGTGCAGTAGAGTGGTAATCTGGGAACCTCCTTACTCAGAATACTGCTACCTTCACACTGTCATAAGAATGCAGCTAGTTGAGAGCTGGCTTCTAGGCAAGCTTCCCTGTGAGAGCTGAGGACAGGGCAGAACCCTCCCGCATCCTGCCTGACTGTAGACGTACCTGCTAACCTCCTTATGTTAGTGGCTGGGATGGGTTGCGGGAAAAGCATGTGTAAGCATTGGGCCTGAACTCCCGTGTATCTGAGTTGAATACAGCGATTTCCAACATCATTCTTCAATAGGAGTGTAGCTAGGTTCCTACTCCCATGTCCGAGTGGGCAGCAGACATCTGCCTCCCATGCATACACACTTCTGAGAGTTGAGCTTATGGCCTGTAACCCTACATCCTGCCTGCCGCTACCTTTCGCTTCCAAAAGGCCTAGGCTCGCTGCTTGACGCAAGTGTTGGGAGAGGTAACTGGAATCTCCCGGCACACAAGACGAGTGCCTCCAAGCTCAATCAAGCGATTTCCTAGTAATTCCTGGGGTAGACTGGTGCTACATACTAAGTTCCATACGTGAGTATGTAGTTGAACGCCTTGTCCAAAAACATCTTACTTCTCAGAGTTGAGTTCACCCTCAGTCCCTCACAGTTCCACACTGCCTGCAGAGTGAGTTTCGCACGTCTTCACCAGAGACGTTTGCCAGAGGCTTCTGAGACGCAAGTTAACAATGCAGACCTGGAGGGTATCTCCAGGTGCAGTAGAGTGGTAACCTGGGAACCTCCTGTCTCAGAATACTGCTACCTTCACCCTGCCATAAGAATGCAGCTAGTTGACAGCTGGCTTCAAGGCCTGCTTCCCTGTGAGAGCTAAGGACAGGGCACAACCCTCCCGCATCCTGCTTGACTGTAGAAGGCGCTGCTAACGTCCTCATGTTAGTGGCAGGGAAACGTTGTGAGAAAAGCATGTGGAATCGTTGTGCCTGAACCCACGTGTATCTGAGTTGAATACAGCGATTTCCAAAGTCCTTCTTCATCAGAGTGTAGCTAGGTTCCCACTCGCATGTCCGAGTGGGTAGCAGACATCTGCCTCCCATGTATACACACTTCTGAGAGTTGAGCTTATGGCCTGTAAGCCTACCTCCTGCCTGCAGCTACCTTTCGCTTCCAAAAGGCCTAGGCTCGCTGCTTCACCGAAGTGTTCGGAGAGGTAACTGGAATCTCCCGGCACACAAGACTAGTGCCACCAAGCTCAATCCAGCGATTTCCCAGTAATTCCTGGGGTAGACTGGTGCTACATACTAAGTTCCATATGTGAGAAGGTAGCTGAACGCCTTGTCCAAAGTCATCTTACTGCTGAGAGTTGAGCTCACCCTCAGTCCCTCACAGTTCCACACTGCCTGCAGAGTGAGTTTCCCACGTCTTCACCAGAGACTTTTGCCAGAGGCTTCTGAGACGCAAGTTAACAATGCACACCTGGACGGTATCTCCAGGTGCAGTAGAGTGGTAATCTGGGAACCTCCTTACTCAGAATACTGCTAACTTCACACTGTCATAAGAATGCAGCTAGTTGAGAGCTGGCTTCTAGGCAAGCTTCCCTGTGAGAGCTGAGGACAGGGCAGAACCCTCCCGCATCCTGCCTGACTGTAGACGTACCTGCAAACCTCCTTATGTTAGTGGCTGGGATGGGTTGAGGGAAAAGCATGTGTAAGCATTGGGCCTGAACTCCCGTGTATCTGAGTTGAATACAGCGATTTCCAACATCCTTCTTCAATAGGAGTGTAGCTAGGTTCCTACTCCCATGTCCGAGTGGGCAGCAGACATCTGCCTCCCATGCATACACACTTCTGAGAGTTGAGCTTATGGCCTGTAACCCTACATCCTGCCTGCCGCTACCTTTCGCTTCCAAAAGGCCTAGGCTCGCTGCTTGACGCAAGTGTTGGGAGAGGTAACTGGAATCTCCCGGCACACAAGACGAGTGCCTCCAAGCTCAATCAAGCGATTTCCTAGTAATTCCTCGTGTAGACTGGTGCTACATACTAAGTTCCATACGTGAGTATGTAGTTGAACGCCTTGTCCAAAAACATCTTACTTCTGAGAGTTGAGCTCACCCTCAGTCCCTCACAGTTCCACACTGCCTGCAGAGTGAGTTTCGCACGTCTTCACCAGAGACGTTTGCCAGAGGCTTCTGAGACGCAAGTTAACAATGCAGACCTGGAGGGTATCTCCAGGTCCAGTAGAGTGGTAACCTGGGAACCTCCTGTCTCAGAATCCTGCTACCCTCACCCTGCCATAAGAATGCAGCTTGTTGACAGCTGGCTTCAAGGCCTGCTTCCCTGTGAGAGCTAAGGACAGGGCACAACCCTCCCGCATCCTGCTTGACTGTAGAAGGCGCTGCTAACGTCCTCATGTTAGTGGCAGGGAAACGTTGTGAGAAAAGCATGTGGAATCGTTGTGCCTGAACCCACGTGTATCTGAGTTGAATACAGCGATTTCCAAAGTCCTTCTTCATCAAAGTGTAGCTAGGTTCCCACTCGCATGTCCGAGTGGGTAGCAGACATCTGCCTCCCATGTATACACACTTCTGAGAGTTGAGCTTATGGCCTGTAAGCCTACCTCCTGCCTGCAGCTACCTTTCGCTTCCAAAAGGCCTAGGCTCGCTGCTTCACCGAAGTGTTCGGAGAGGTAACTGGAATCTCCCGGCACACAAGACTAGTGCCACCAAGCTCAATCCAGCGATTTCCCAGTAATTCCTGGGGTAGACTGGTGCTACATACTAAGTTCCATATGTGAGAAGGTAGCTGAACGCCTTGTCCAAAATCATCTTACTGCTGAGAGTTGAGCTCACCCTCAGTCCCTCACAGTTCCACACTGCCTGCAGAGTGAGTTTCCCACGTCTTCACCAGAGACTTTTGCCAGAGGCTTCTGAGACGCAAGTTAACAATGCACACCTGGACGGTATCTCCAGGTGCAGTAGAGTGGTAATCTGGGAACCTCCTTACTCAGAATACTGCTACCTTCACACTGTCATAAGAATGCAGCTAGTTGAGAGCTGGCTTCTAGGCAAGCTTCCCTGTGAGAGCTGAGGACAGGGCAGAACCCTCCCGCATCCTGCCTGACTGTAGACGTACCTGCTAACCTCCTTATGTTAGTGGCTGGGATGGGTTGCGGGAAAAGCATGTGTAAGCATTGGGCCTGAACTCCCGTGTATCTGAGTTGAATACAGCGATTTCCAACATCCTTCTTCAATAGGAGTGTAGCTAGGTTCCTACTCCCATGTCCGAGTGGGCAGCAGACATCTGCCTCCCATGCATACACACTTCTGAGAGTTGAGCTTATGGCCTGTAACCCTACATCCTGCCTGCCGCTACCTTTCGCTTCCAAAAGGCCTAGGCTCGCTGCTTGACGCAAGTGTTGGGAGAGGTAACTGGAATCTCCCGGCACACAAGACGAGTGCCTCCAAGCTCAATCAAGCGATTTCCTAGTAATTCCTGGGGTAGACTGGTGCTACATACTAAGTTCCATACGTGAGTATGTAGTTGAACGCCTTGTCCAAAAACATCTTACTTCTCAGAGTTGAGTTCACCCTCAGTCCCTCACAGTTCCACACTGCCTGCAGAGTGAGTTTCGCACGTCTTCACCAGAGACGTTTGCCAGAGGCTTCTGAGACGCAAGTTAACAATGCAGACCTGGAGGGTATCTCCAGGTGCAGTAGAGTGGTAACCTGGGAACCTCCTGTCTCAGAATACTGCTACCTTCACCCTGCCATAAGAATGCAGCTAGTTGACAGCTGGCTTCAAGGCCTGCTTCCCTGTGAGAGCTAAGGACAGGGCACAACCCTCCCGCATCCTGCTTGACTGTAGAAGGCGCTGCTAACGTCCTCATGTTAGTGGCAGGGAAACGTTGTGAGAAAAGCATGTGGAATCGTTGTGCCTGAACCCACGTGTATCTGAGTTGAATACAGCGATTTCCAAAGTCCTTCTTCATCAGAGTGTAGCTAGGTTCCCACTCTCATGTCCGAATGGGTAGCAGACATCTGCCTCCCATGTATACACACTTCTGAGAGTTGAGCTTATTGCCTGTAAGCCTACCTCCTGCCTGCAGCTACCTTTCGCTTCCAAAAGGCCTAGGCTCGCTGCTTCACCAAAGTGTTGGGAGAGGTAACTGGAATCTCCCGGCACACAAGACGAGTGCCACCAAGCTCAATCCAGCGATTTCCCAGTAATTCCTGGGGTAGACTGGTGCTACATACTAAGTTCCATACGTGAGTATGTAGTTGAACGCCTTGTCCAAAAACATCTTACTTCTCAGAGTTGAGCTCACCCTCAGTCCCTCACAGTTCCATACTGCCTGCAGAGTGAGTTTCGCACGTCTTCACCAGAGACGTTTGCCAGAAGCTTCTGAGACGCAAGTTAACAATGCAGACCTGGAGGGTATCTCCAGGTCCAGTAGAGTGGTAACCTGAGAACCTCCTGTCTCAGAATACTGCTACCTTCACCCTGCCATAAGAATGTAGCTTGTTGACAGCTGGCTTCAAGGCCTGCTTCCCTGTGAGAGCTAAGGACAGGGCACAACCCTCCCGCATCCTGCTTGACTGTAGAAGGCGCTGCTAACGTCCTCATGTTAGTGGCAGGGAAACGTTGTGAGAAAAGCATGTGGAATCGTTGTGCCTGAACCCACGTGTATCTGAGTTGAATACAGCGATTTCCAAAGTCCTTCTTCATCAGAGTGTAGCTAGGTTCCCACTCGCATGTCCGAGTGGGTAGCAGACATCTGCCTCCCATGTATACACACTTCTGAGAGTTGAGCTTATGGCCTGTAAGCCTACCTCCTGCCTGCAGCTACCTTTCGCTTCCAAAAGGCCTAGGCTCGCTGCTTCACCGAAGTGTTCGGAGAGGTAACTGGAATCTCCCGGCACACAAGACTAGTGCCACCAAGCTCAATCCAGCGATTTCCCAGTAATTCCTGGGGTAGACTGGTGCTACATACTAAGTTCCATATGTGAGAAGGTAGCTGAACGCCTTGTCCAAAATCATCTTACTGCTGAGAGTTGAGCTCACCCTCAGTCCCTCACAGTTCCACACTGCCTGCAGAGTGAGTTTCCCACGTCTTCACCAGAGACTTTTGCCAGAGGCTTCTGAGACGCAAGTTAACAATGCACACCTGGACGGTATCTCCAGGTGCAGTAGAGTGGTAATCTGGGAACCTCCTTACTCAGAATACTGCTACCTTCACACTGTCATAAGAATGCAGCTAGTTGAGAGCTGGCTTCTAGGCAAGCTTCCCTGTGAGAGCTGAGGACAGGGCAGAACCCTCCCGCATCCTGCCTGACTGTAGACGTACCTGCTAACCTCCTTATGTTAGTGGCTGGGATGGGTTGCGGGAAAACCATGTGTAAGCATTGGGCCTGAACTCCCGTGTATCTGAGTTGAATACAGCGATTTCCAACATCCTTCTTCAATAGGAGTGTAGCTAGGTTCCTACTCCCATGTCCGAGTGGGCAGCAGACATCTGCCTCCCATGCATACACACTTCTGAGAGTTGAGCTTATGGCCTGTAACCCTACATCCTGCCTGCCGCTACCTTTCGCTTCCAAAAGGCCTAGGCTCGCTGCTTGACGCAAGTGTTGGGAGAGGTAACTGGAATCTCCCGGCACACAAGACGAGTGCCTCCAAGCTCAATCAAGCGATTTCCTAGTAATTCCTGGGGTAGACTGGTGCTACATACTAAGTTCCATACGTGAGTATGTAGTTGAACGCCTTGTCCAAAAACATCTTACTTCTGAGAGTTGAGTTCACCCTCAGTCCCTCACAGTTCCACACTGCCTGCAGAGTGAGTTTCGCACGTCTTCACCAGAGACGTTTGCCAGAGGCTTCTGAGACGCAAGTTAACAATGCAGACCTGGAGGGTATCTCCAGGTGCAGTAGAGTGGTAACCTGGGAACCTCCTGTCTCAGAATACTGCTACCTTCACCCTGCCATAAGAATGCAGCTAGTTGACAGCTGGCTTCAAGGCCTGCTTCCCTGTGAGAGCTAAGGACAGGGCACAACCCTCCCGCATCCTGCTTGACTGTAGAAGGCGCTGCTAACGTCCTCATGTTAGTGGCAGGGAAACGTTGTGAGAAAAGCATGTGGAATCGTTGTGCCTGAACCCACGTGTATCTGAGTTGAATACAGCGATTTCCAAAGTCCTTCTTCATCAGAGTGTAGCTAGGTTCCCACTCGCATGTCCGAGTGGGTAGCAGACATCTGCCTCCCATGTATACACACTTCTGAGAGTTGAGCTTATGGCCTGTAAGCCTACCTCCTGCCTGCAGCTACCTTTCGCTTCCAAAAGGCCTAGGCTCGCTGCTTCACCGAAGTGTTCGGAGAGGTAACTGGAATCTCCCGGCACACAAGACTAGTGCCACCAAGCTCAATCCAGCGATTTCCCAGTAATTCCTGGGGTAGACTGGTGCTACATACTAAGTTCCATATGTGAGAAGGTAGCTGAACGCCTTGTCCAAAATCATCTTACTGCTGAGAGTTGAGCTCACCCTCAGTCCCTCACAGTTCCACACTGCCTGCAGAGTGAGTTTCCCACGTCTTCACCAGAGACTTTTGCCAGAGGCTTCTGAGACGCAAGTTAACAATGCACACCTGGACGGTATCTCCAGGTGCAGTAGAGTGGTAATCTGGGAACCTCCTTACTCAGAATACTGCTACCTTCACACTGTCATAAGAATGCAGCTAGTTGAGAGCTGGCTTCTAGGCAAGCTTCCCTGTGAGAGCTGAGGACAGGGCAGAACCCTCCCGCATCCTGCCTGACTGTAGACGTACCTGCTAACCTCCTTATGTTAGTGGCTGGGATGGGTTGCGGGAAAAGCATGTGTAAGCATTGGGCCTGAACTCCCGTGTATCTGAGTTGAATACAGCGATTTCCAACATCCTTCTTCAATAGGAGTGTAGCTAGGTTCCTACTCCCATGTCCGAGTGGGCAGCAGACATCTGCCTCCCATGCATACACACTTCTGAGAGTTGAGCTTATGGCCTGTAACCCTACATCCTGCCTGCCGCTACCTTTCGCTTCCAAAAGGCCTAGGCTCGCTGCTTGACGCAAGTGTTGGGAGAGGTAACTGGAATCTCCCGGCACACAAGACGAGTGCCTCCAAGCTCAATCAAGCGATTTCCTAGTAATTCCTGGGGTAGACTGGTGCTACATACTAAGTTCCATACGTGAGTATGTAGTTGAACGCCTTGTCCAAAAACATCTTACTTCTGAGAGTTGAGTTCACCCTCAGTCCCTCACAGTTCCACACTGCCTGCAGAGTGAGTTTCGCACGTCTTCACCAGAGACGTTTGCCAGAGGCTTCTGAGACGCAAGTTAACAATGCAGACCTGGAGGGTATCTCCAGGTGCAGTAGAGTGGTAACCTGGGAACCTCCTGTCTCAGAATCCTGCTACCTTCACCCTGCCATAAGAATGCAGCTAGTTGACAGCTGGCTTCAAGGCCTGCTTCCCTGTGAGAGCTAAGGACAGGGCACAACCCTCCCGCATCCTGCTTGACTGTAGAAGGCGCTGCTAACGTCCTCATGTTAGTGGCAGGGAAACGTTGTGAGAAAAGCATGTGGAATCGTTGTGCCTGAACCCACGTGTATCTGAGTTGAATACAGCGATTTCCAAAGTCCTTCTTCATCAGAGTGTAGCTAGGTTCCCACTCGCATGTCCGAGTGGGTAGCAGACATCTGCCTCCCATGTATACACACTTCTGAGAGTTGAGCTTATGGCCTGTAAGCCTACCTCCTGCCTGCAGCTACCTTTCGCTTCCAAAAGGCCTAGGCTCGCTGCTTCACCGAAGTGTTGGGAGAGGTAACTGGAATCTCCCGGCACACAAGACTAGTGCCACCAAGCTCAATCCAGCGATTTCCCAGTAATTCCTGGGGTAGACTGGTGCTACATACTAAGTTCCATATGTCAGAAGGTAGCTGAACGCCTTGTCCAAAGTCATCTTACTGCTGAGAGTTGAGCTCACCCTCAGTCCCTCACAGTTCCACACTGCCTGCAGAGTGAGTTTCCCACGTCTTCACCAGAGACTTTTGCCAGAGGCTTCTGAGACGCAAGTTAACAATGCACACCTGGACGGTATCTCCAGGTGCAGTAGAGTGGTAATCTGGGAACCTCCTTACTCAGAATACTGCTACCTTCACACTGTCATAAGAATGCAGCTAGTTGAGAGCTGGCTTCTAGGCAAGCTTCCCTGTGAGAGCTGAGGACAGGGCAGAACCCTCCCGCATCCTGCCTGACTGTAGACGTACCTGCAAACCTCCTTATGTTAGTGGCTGGGATGGGTTGAGGGAAAAGCATGTGTAAGCATTGGGCCTGAACTCCCGTTTATCTGAGTTGAATACAGCGATTTCCAACATCCTTCTTCAATAGGAGTGTAGCTAGGTTCCAACTCCCATGTCCGAGTGGGCAGCAGACATCTGCCTCCCATGCATACACACTTCTGAGAGTTGAGCTTATGGCCTGTAACCCTACATCCTGCCTGCCGCTACCTTTCGCTTCCAAAAGGCCTAGGCTCGCTGCTTGACGCAAGTGTTGGGAGAGGTAACTGGAATCTCCCGGCACACAAGACGAGTGCCTCCAAGCTCAATCAAGCGATTTCCTAGTAATTCCTCGTGTAGACTGGTGCTACATACTAAGTTCCATACGTGAGTATGTAGTTGAACGCCTTGTCCAAAAACATCTTACTTCTCAGAGTTGAGCTCACCCTCAGTCCCTCACAGTTCCACACTGCCTGCAGAGTGAGTTTCGCACGTCTTCACCAGAGACGTTTGCCAGAGGCTTCTGAGACGCAAGTTAACAATGCAGACCTGGAGGGTATCTCCAGGTCCAGTAGAGTGGTAACCTGGGAACCTCCTGTCTCAGAATCCTGCTACCTTCACCCTGCCATAAGAATGCAGCTTGTTGACAGCTGGCTTCAAGGCCTGCTTCCCTGTGAGAGCTAAGGACAGGGCACAACCCTCCCGCATCCTGCTTGACTGTAGAAGGCGCTGCTAACGTCCTCATGTTAGTGGCAGGGAAACGTTGTGAGAAAAGCATGTGGAATCGTTGTGCCTGAACCCACGTGTATCTGAGTTGAATACAGCGATTTCCAAAGTCCTTCTTCATCAGAGTGTAGCTAGGTTCCCACTCGCATGTCCGAGTGGGTAGCAGACATCTGCCTCCCATGTATACACACTTCTGAGAGTTGAGCTTATGGCCTGTAAGCCTACCTCCTGCCTGCAGCTACCTTTCGCTTCCAAAAGGCCTAGGCTCGCTGCTTCACCGAAGTGTTCGGAGAGGTAACTGGAATCTCCCGGCACACAAGACTAGTGCCACCAAGCTCAATCCAGCGATTTCCCAGTAATTCCTGGGGTAGACTGGTGCTACATACTAAGTTCCATATGTGAGAAGGTAGCTGAACGCCTTGTCCAAAATCATCTTACTGCTGAGAGTTGAGCTCACCCTCAGTCCCTCACAGTTCCACACTGCCTGCAGAGTGAGTTTCCCACGTCTTCACCAGAGACTTTTGCCAGAGGCTTCTGAGACGCAAGTTAACAATGCACACCTGGACGGTATCTCCAGGTGCAGTAGAGTGGTAATCTGGGAACCTCCTTACTCAGAATACTGCTACCTTCACACTGTCATAAGAATGCAGCTAGTTGAGAGCTGGCTTCTAGGCAAGCTTCCCTGTGAGAGCTGAGGACAGGGCAGAACCCTCCCGCATCCTGCCTGACTGTAGACGTACCTGCTAACCTCCTTATGTTAGTGGCTGGGATGGGTTGCGGGAAAAGCATGTGTAAGCATTGGGCCTGAACTCCCGTGTATCTGAGTTGAATACAGCGATTTCCAACATCCTTCTTCAATAGGAGTGTAGCTAGGTTCCTACTCCCATGTCCGAGTGGGCAGCAGACATCTGCCTCCCATGCATACACACTTCTGAGAGTTGAGCTTATGGCCTGTAACCCTACATCCTGCCTGCCGCTACCTTTCGCTTCCAAAAGGCCTAGGCTCGCTGCTTGACGCAAGTGTTGGGAGAGGTAACTGGAATCTCCCGGCACACAAGACGAGTGCCTCCAAGCTCAATCAAGCGATTTCCTAGTAATTCCTGGGGTAGACTGGTGCTACATACTAAGTTCCATACGTGAGTATGTAGTTGAACGCCTTGTCCAAAAACATCTTACTTCTGAGAGTTGAGTTCGCCCTCAGTCCCTCACAGTTCCACACTGCCTGCAGAGTGAGTTTCGCACGTCTTCACCAGAGACGTTTGCCAGAGGCTTCTGAGACGCAAGTTAACAATGCAGACCTGGAGGGTATCTCCAGGTGCAGTAGAGTGGTAACCTGGGAACCTCCTGTCTCAGAATACTGCTACCTTCACCCTGCCATAAGAATGCAGCTAGTTGACAGCTGGCTTCAAGGCCTGCTTCCCTGTGAGAGCTAAGGACAGGGCACAACCCTCCCGCATCCTGCTTGACTGTAGAAGGCGCTGCTAACGTCCTCATGTTAGTGGCAGGGAAACGTTGTGAGAAAAGCATGTGGAATCGTTGTGCCTGAACCCACGTGTATCTGAGTTGAATACAGCGATTTCCAAAGTCCTTCTTCATCAGAGTGTAGCTAGGTTCCCACTCGCATGTCCGAGTGGGTAGCAGACATCTGCCTCCCATGTATACACACTTCTGAGAGTTGAGCTTATGGCCTGTAAGCCTACCTCCTGCCTGCAGCTACCTTTCGCTTCCAAAAGGCCTAGGCTCGCTGCTTCACCGAAGTGTTCGGAGAGGTAACTGGAATCTCCCGGCACACAAGACTAGTGCCACCAAGCTCAATCCAGCGATTTCCCAGTAATTCCTGGGGTAGACTGGTGCTACATACTAAGTTCCATATGTGAGAAGGTAGCTGAACGCCTTGTCCAAAATCATCTTACTGCTGAGAGTTGAGCTCACCCTCAGTCCCTCACAGTTCCACACTGCCTGCAGAGTGAGTTTCCCACGTCTTCACCAGAGACTTTTGCCAGAGGCTTCTGAGACGCAAGTTAACAATGCACACCTGGACGGTATCTCCAGGTGCAGTAGAGTGGTAATCTGGGAACCTCCTTACTCAGAATACTGCTACCTTCACACTGTCATAAGAATGCAGCTAGTTGAGAGCTGGCTTCTAGGCAAGCTTCCCTGTGAGAGCTGAGGACAGGGCAGAACCCTCCCGCATCCTGCCTGACTGTAGACGTACCTGCTAACCTCCTTATGTTAGTGGCTGGGATGGGTTGCGGGAAAAGCATGTGTAAGCATTGGGCCTGAACTCCCGTGTATCTGAGTTGAATACAGCGATTTCCAACATCCTTCTTCAATAGGAGTGTAGCTAGGTTCCTACTCCCATGTCCGAGTGGGCAGCAGACATCTGCCTCCCATGCATACACACTTCTGAGAGTTGAGCTTATGGCCTGTAACCCTACATCCTGCCTGCCGCTACCTTTCGCTTCCAAAAGGCCTAGGCTCGCTGCTTGACGCAAGTGTTGGGAGAGGTAACTGGAATCTCCCGGCACACAAGACGAGTGCCTCCAAGCTCAATCAAGCGATTTCCTAGTAATTCCTGGGGTAGACTGGTGCTACATACTAAGTTCCATACGTGAGTATGTAGTTGAACGCCTTGTCCAAAAACATCTTACTTCTGAGAGTTGAGCTCACCCTCAGTCCCTCACAGTTCCACACTGCCTGCAGAGTGAGTTTCGCACGTCTTCACCAGAGACGTTTGCCAGAGGCTTCTGAGACGCAAGTTAACAATGCAGACCTGGAGGGTATCTCCAGGTGCAGTAGAGTGGTAACCTGGGAACCTCCTGTCTCAGAATACTGCTACCTTCACCCTGCCATAAGAATGCAGCTAGTTGACAGCTGGCTTCAAGGCCTGCTTCCCTGTGAGAGCTAAGGACAGGGCACAACCCTCCCGCATCCTGCTTGACTGTAGAAGGAGCTGCTAACGTCCTCATGTTAGTGGCAGGGAAACGTAGTGAGAAAAGCATGTGGAATCGTTGTGCCTGAACCCACGTGTATCTGAGTTGAATACAGCGATTTCCAAAGTCCTTCTTCATCAGAGTGTAGCTAGGTTCCCACTCGCATGTCCGAATGGGTAGCAGACATCTGCCTCCCATGTATACACACTTCTGAGAGTTGAGCTTATTGCCTGTAAGCCTACCTCCTGCCTGCAGCTACCTTTCGCTTCCAAAAGGCCTAGGCTCGCTGCTTCACCGAAGTGTTGGGAGAGGTAACTGGAATCTCCCGGCACACAAGACTAGTGCCACCAAGCTCAATCCAGCGATTTCCCAGTAATTCCTGGGGTAGACTGGTGCTACATACTAAGTTCCATATGTGAGAAGGTAGCTGAACGCCTTGTCCAAAGTCATCTTACTGCTGAGAGTTGAGCTCACCCTCAGTCCCTCACAGTTCCACACTGCCTGCAGAGTGAGTTTCCCACGTCTTCACCAGAGACTTTTGCCAGAGGCTTCTGAGACGCAAGTTAACAATGCACACCTGGACGGTATCTCCAGGTGCAGTAGAGTGGTAATCTGGGAACCTCCTTACTCAGAATACTGCTACCTTCACACTGTCATAAGAATGCAGCTAGTTGAGAGCTGGCTTCTAGGCAAGCTTCCCTGTGAGAGCTGAGGACAGGGCAGAACCCTCCCGCATCCTGCCTGACTGTAGACGTACCTGCAAACCTCCTTATGTTAGTGGCTGGGATGGGTTGAGGGAAAAGCATGTGTAAGCATTGGGCCTGAACTCCCGTTTATCTGAGTTGAATACAGCGATTTCCAACATCCTTCTTCAATAGGAGTGTAGCTAGGTTCCAACTCCCATGTCCGAGTGGGCAGCAGACATCTGCCTCCCATGCATACACACTTCTGAGAGTTGAGCTTATGGCCTGTAACCCTACATCCTGCCTGCCGCTACCTTTCGCTTCCAAAAGGCCTAGGCCCGCTGCTTGACGCAAGTGTTGGGAGAGGTAACTGGAATCTCCCGGCACACAAGACGAGTGCCTCCAAGCTCAATCAAGCGATTTCCTAGTAATTCCTCGTGTAGACTGGTGCTACATACTAAGTTCCATACGTGAGTATGTAGTTGAACGCCTTGTCCAAAAACATCTTACTTCTGAGAGTTGAGCTCACCCTCAGTCCCTCACAGTTCCACACTGCCTGCAGAGTGAGTTTCGCACGTCTTCACCAGAGACGTTTGCCAGAGGCTTCTGAGACGCAAGTTAACAATGCAGACCTGGAGGGTATCTCCAGGTCCAGTAGAGTGGTAACCTGGGAACCTCCTGTCTCAGAATCCTGCTACCTTCACCCTGCCATAAGAATGCAGCTTGTTGACAGCTGGCTTCAAGGCCTGCTTCCCTGTGAGAGCTAAGGACAGGGCACAACCCTCCCGCATCCTGCTTGACTGTAGAAGGCGCTGCTAACGTCCTCATGTTAGTGGCAGGGAAACGTTGTGAGAAAAGCATGTGGAATCGTTGTGCCTGAACCCACGTGTATCTGAGTTGAATACAGCGATTTCCAAAGTCCTTCTTCATCAGAGTGTAGCTAGGTTCCCACTCGCATGTCCGAGTGGGTAGCAGACATCTGCCTCCCATGTATACACACTTCTGAGAGTTGAGCTTATGGCCTGTAAGCCTACCTCCTGCCTGTAGCTACCTTTCGCTTCCAAAAGGCCTAGGCTCGCTGCTTCACCGAAGTGTTGGGAGAGGTAACTGGAATCTCCCGGCACACAAGACTAGTGCCACCAAGCTCAATCCAGCGATTTCCCAGTAATTCCTGGGGTAGACTGGTGCTACATACTAAGTTCCATATGTCAGAAGGTAGCTGAACGCCTTGTCCAAAGTCATCTTACTGCTGAGAGTTGAGCTCACCCTCAGTCCCTCACAGTTCCACACTGCCTGCAGAGTGAGTTTCCCACGTCTTCACCAGAGACTTTTGCCAGAGGCTTCTGAGACGCAAGTTAACAATGCACACCTGGACGGTATCTCCAGGTGCAGTAGAGTGGTAATCTGGGAACCTCCTTACTCAGAATACTGCTACCTTCACACTGTCATAAGAATGCAGCTAGTTGAGAGCTGGCTTCTAGGCAAGCTTCCCTGTGAGAGCTGAGGACAGGGCAGAACCCTCCCGCATCCTGCCTGACTGTAGACGTACCTGCAAACCTCCTTATGTTAGTGGCTGGGATGGGTTGAGGGAAAAGAATGTGTAAGCATTGGGCCTGAACTCCCGTTTATCTGAGTTGAATACAGCGATTTCCAACATCCTTCTTCAATAGGAGTGTAGCTAGGTTCCAACTCCCATGTCCGAGTGGGCAGCAGACATCTGCCTCCCATGCATACACACTTCTGAGAGTTGAGCTTATGGCCTGTAACCCTACATCCTGCCTGCCGCTACCTTTCGCTTCCAAAAGGCCTAGGCTCGCTGCTTGACGCAAGTGTTGGGAGAGGTAACTGGAATCTCCCGGCACACAAGACGAGTGCCTCCAAGCTCAATCAAGCGATTTCCTAGTAATTCCTCGTGTAGACTGGTGCTACATACTAAGTTCCATACGTGAGTATGTAGTTGAACGCCTTGTCCAAAAACATCTTACTTCTGAGAGTTGAGCTCACCCTCAGTCCCTCACAGTTCCACACTGCCTGCAGAGTGAGTTTCGCACGTCTTCACCAGAGACGTTTGCCAGAGGCTTCTGAGACGCAAGTTAACAATGCAGACCTGGAGGGTATCTCCAGGTCCAGTAGAGTGGTAACCTGGGAACCTCCTGTCTCAGAATCCTGCTACCTTCACCCTGCCATAAGAATGCAGCTTGTTGACAGCTGGCTTCAAGGCCTGCTTCCCTGTGAGAGCTAAGGACAGGGCACAACCCTCCCGCATCCTGCTTGACTGTAGAAGGCGCTGCTAACGTCCTCATGTTAGTGGCAGGGAAACGTTGTGAGAAAAGCATGTGGAATCGTTGTGCCTGAACCCACGTGTATCTGAGTTGAATACAGCGATTTCCAAAGTCCTTCTTCATCAGAGTGTAGCTAGGTTCCCACTCGCATGTCCGAGTGGGTAGCAGACATCTGCCTCCCATGTATACACACTTCTGAGAGTTGAGCTTATGGCCTGTAAGCCTACCTCCTGCCTGCAGCTACCTTTCGCTTCCAAAAGGCCTAGGCTCGCTGCTTCACCGAAGTGTTCGGAGAGGTAACTGGAATCTCCCGGCACACAAGACTAGTGCCACCAAGCTCAATCCAGCGATTTCCCAGTAATTCCTGGGGTAGACTGGTGCTACATACTAAGTTCCATATGTGAGAAGGTAGCTGAACGCCTTGTCCAAAATCATCTTACTGCTGAGAGTTGAGCTCACCCTCAGTCCTTCACAGTTCCACACTGCCTGCAGAGTGAGTTTCCCACGTCTTCACCAGAGACTTTTGCCAGAGGCTTCTGAGACGCAAGTTAACAATGCACACCTGGACGGTATCTCCAGGTGCAGTAGAGTGGTAATCTGGGAACCTCCTTACTCAGAATACTGCTACCTTCACACTGTCATAAGAATGCAGCTAGTTGAGAGCTGGCTTCTAGGCAAGCTTCCCTGTGAGAGCTGAGGACAGGGCAGAACCCTCCCGCATCCTGCCTGACTGTAGACGTACCTGCTAACCTCCTTATGTTAGTGGCTGGGATGGGTTGCGGGAAAAGCATGTGTAAGCATTGGGCCTGAACTCCCGTGTATCTGAGTTGAATACAGCGATTTCCAACATCCTTCTTCAATAGGAGTGTAGCTAGGTTCCTACTCCCATGTCCGAGTGGGCAGCAGACATCTGCCTCCCATGCATACACACTTCTGAGAGTTGAGCTTATGGCCTGTAACCCTACATCCTGCCTGCCGCTACCTTTCGCTTCCAAAAGGCCTAGGCTCGCTGCTTGACGCAAGTGTTGGGAGAGGTAACTGGAATCTCCCGGCACACAAGACGAGTGCCTCCAAGCTCAATCAAGCGATTTCCTAGTAATTCCTGGGGTAGACTGGTGCTACATACTAAGTTCCATACGTGAGTATGTAGTTGAACGCCTTGTCCAAAAACATCTTACTTCTGAGAGTTGAGTTCACCCTCTGTCCCTCACAGTTCCACACTGCCTGCAGAGTGAGTTTCGCACGTCTTCACCAGAGACGTTTGCCAGAGGCTTCTGAGACGCAAGTTAACAATGCAGACCTGGAGGGTATCTCCAGGTGCAGTAGAGTGGTAACCTGGGAACCTCCTGTCTCAGAATACTGCTACCTTCACCCTGCCATAAGAATGCAGCTAGTTGACAGCTGGCTTCAAGGCCTGCTTCCCTGTGAGAGCTAAGGACAGGGCACAACCCTCCCGCATCCTGCTTGACTGTAGAAGGCGCTGCTAACGTCCTCATGTTAGTGGCAGGGAAACGTTGTGAGAAAAGCATGTGGAATCGTTGTGCCTGAACCCACGTGTATCTGAGTTGAATACAGCGATTTCCAAAGTCCTTCTTCATCAGAGTGTAGCTAGGTTCCCACTCGCATGTCCGAGTGGGTAGCAGACATCTGCCTCCCATGTATACACACTTCTGAGAGTTGAGCTTATGGCCTGTAAGCCTACCTCCTGCCTGCAGCTACCTTTCGCTTCCAAAAGGCCTAGGCTCGCTGCTTCACCGAAGTGTTCGGAGAGGTAACTGGAATCTCCCGGCACAAAAGACTAGTGCCACCAAGCTCAATCCAGCGATTTCCCAGTAATTCCTGGGGTAGACTGGTGCTACATACTAAGTTCCATATGTGAGAAGGTAGCTGAACGCCTTGTCCAAAATCATCTTACTGCTGAGAGTTGAGCTCACCCTCAGTCCCTCACAGTTCCACACTGCCTGCAGAGTGAGTTTCCCACGTCTTCACCAGAGACTTTTGCCAGAGGCTTCTGAGACGCAAGTTAACAATGCACACCTGGACGGTATCTCCAGGTGCAGTAGAGTGGTAATCTGGGAACCTCCTTACTCAGAATACTGCTACCTTCACACTGTCATAAGAATGCAGCTAGTTGAGAGCTGGCTTCTAGGCAAGCTTCCCTGTGAGAGCTGAGGACAGGGCAGAACCCTCCCGCATCCTGCCTGACTGTAGACGTACCTGCTAACCTCCTTATGTTAGTGGCTGGGATGGGTTGCGGGAAAAGCAAGTGTAAGCATTGGGCCTGAACTCCCGTGTATCTGAGTTGAATACAGCGATTTCCAACATCCTTCTTCAATAGGAGTGTAGCTAGGTTCCTACTCCCATGTCCGAGTGGGCAGCAGACATCTGCCTCCCATGCATACACACTTCTGAGAGTTGAGCTTATGGCCTGTAACCCTACATCCTGCCTGCCGCTACCTTTCGCTTCCAAAAGGCCTAGGCTCGCTGCTTGACGCAAGTGTTGGGAGAGGTAACTGGAATCTCCCGGCACACAAGACGAGTGCCTCCAAGCTCAATCAAGCGATTTCCTAGTAATTCCTGGGGTAGACTGGTGCTACATACTAAGTTCCATACGTGAGTATGTAGTTGAACGCCTTGTCCAAAAACATCTTACTTCTGAGAGTTGAGTTCACCCTCAGTCCCTCACAGTTCCACACTGCCTGCAGAGTGAGTTTCGCACGTCTTCACCAGAGACGTTTGCCAGAGGCTTCTGAGACGCAAGTTAACAATGCAGACCTGGAGGGTATCTCCAGGTGCAGTAGAGTGGTAACCTGGGAACCTCCTGTCTCAGAATACTGCTACCTTCACCCTGCCATAAGAATGCAGCTAGTTGACAGCTGGCTTCAAGGCCTGCTTCCCTGTGAGAGCTAAGGACAGGGCAAAACCCTCCCGCATCCTGCTTGACTGTAGAAGGCGCTGCTAACGTCCTCATGTTAGTGGCAGGGAAACGTTGTGAGAAAAGCATGTGGAATCGTTGTGCCTGAACCCACGTGTATCTGAGTTGAATACAGCGATTTCCAAAGTCCTTCTTCATCAGAGTGTAGCTAGGTTCCCACTCGCATGTCCGAGTGGGTAGCAGACATCTGCCTCCCATGTATACACACTTCTGAGAGTTGAGCTTATGGCCTGTAAGCCTACCTCCTGCCTGCAGCTACCTTTCGCTTCCAAAAGGCCTAGGCTCGCTGCTTCACCGAAGTGTTGGGAGAGGTAACTGGAATCTCCCGGCACACAAGACTAGTGCCACCAAGCTCAATCCAGCGATTTCCCAGTAATTCCTGGGGTAGAATGGTGCTACATACTAAGTTCCATATGTCAGAAGGTAGCTGAACGCCTTGTCCAAAGTCATCTTACTGCTGAGAGTTGAGCTCACCCTCAGTCCCTCACAGTTCCACACTGCCTGCAGAGTGAGTTTCCCACGTCTTCACCAGAGACTTTTGCCAGAGGCTTCTGAGACGCAAGTTAACAATGCACACCTGGACGGTATCTCCAGGTGCAGTAGAGTGGTAATCTGGGAACCTCCTTACTCAGAATACTGCTACCTTCACACTGTCATAAGAATGCAGCTAGTTGAGAGCTGGCTTCTAGGCAAGCTTCCCTGTGAGAGCTGAGGACAGGGCAGAACCCTCCCGCATCCTGCCTGACTGTAGACGTACCTGCTAACCTCCTTATGTTAGTGGCTGGGATGGGTTGCGGGAAAAGCATGTGTAAGCATTGGGCCTGAACTCCCGTGTATCTGAGTTGAATACAGCGATTTCCAACATCCTTCTTCAATAGGAGTGTAGCTAGGTATCTACTCCCATGTCCGAGTGGGCAGCAGACATCTGCCTCCCATGCATACACACTTCTGAGAGTTGAGCTTATGGCCTGTAACCCTACATCCTGCCTGCCGCTACCTTTCGCTTCCAAAAGGCCTAGGCTCGCTGCTTGACGCAAGTGTTGGGAGAGGTAACTGGAATCTCCCGGCACACAAGACGAGTGCCTCCAAGCTCAATCAAGCGATTTCCTAGTAATTCCTGGGGTAGACTGGTGCTACATACTAAGTTCCATACGTGAGTATGTAGTTGAACGCCTTGTCCAAAAACATCTTACTTCTGAGAGTTGAGTTCACCCTCAGTCCCTCACAGTTCCACACTGCCTGCAGAGTGAGTTTCCCACGTCTTCACCAGAGACGTTTGCCAGAGGCTTCTGAGACGCAAGTTAACAATGCAGACCTGGAGGGTATCTCCAGGTGCAGTAGAGTGGTAACCTGGGAACCTCCTGTCTCAGAATACTGCTACCTTCACCCTGCCATAAGAATGCAGCTAGTTGACAGCTGGCTTCAAGGCCTGCTTCCCTGTGAGAGCTAAGGACAGGGCACAACCCTCCCGCATCCTGCTTGACTGTAGAAGGCGCTGCTAACGTCCTCATGTTAGTGGCAGGGAAACGTTGTGAGAAAAGCATGTGGAATCGTTGTGCCTGAACCCACGTGTATCTGAGTTGAATACAGCGATTTCCAAAGTCCTTCTTCATCAGAGTGTAGCTAGGTTCCCACTCGCATGTCCGAGTGGGTAGCAGACATCTGCCTCTCATGTATACACACTTCTGAGAGTTGAGCTTATGGCCTGTAAGCCTACCTCCTGCCTGCAGCTACCTTTCGCTTCCAAAAGGCCTAGGCTCGCTGCTTCACCGAAGTGTTGGGAGAGGTAACTGGAATCTCCCGGCACACAAGACTAGTGCCACCAAGCTCAATCCAGCGATTTCCCAGTAATTCCTGGGGTAGACTGGTGCTACATACTAAGTTCCATATGTCAGAAGGTAGCTGAACGCCTTGTCCAAAGTCATCTTACTGCTGAGAGTTGAGCTCACCCTCAGTCCCTCACAGTTCCACACTGCCTGCAGAGTGAGTTTCCCACGTCTTCACCAGAGACTTTTGCCAGAGGTTTCTGAGACGCAAGTTAACAATGCACACCTGGACGGTATCTCCAGGTGCAGTAGAGTGGTAATCTGGGAACCTCCTTACTCAGAATACTGCTACCTTCACACTGTCATAAGAATGCAGCTAGTTGAGAGCTGGCTTCTAGGCAAGCTTCCCTGTGAGAGCTGAGGACAGGGCAGAACCCTCCCGCATCCTGCCTGACTGTAGACGTACCTGCAAACCTCCTTATGTTAGTGGCTGGGATGGGTTGAGGGAAAAGCATGTGTAAGCATTGGGCCAGAACTCCCGTTTATCTGAGTTGAATACAGCGATTTCCAACATCCTTCTTCAATAGGAGTGTAGCTAGGTTCCAACTCCCATGTCCGAGTGGGCAGCAGACATCTGCCTCCCATGCATACACACTTCTGAGAGTTGAGCTTATGGCCTGTAACCCTACATCCTGCCTGCCGCTACCTTTCGCTTCCAAAAGGCCTAGGCTCGCTGCTTGACGCAAGTGTTGGGAGAGGTAACTGGAATCTCCCGGCACACAAGACGAGTGCCTCCAAGCTCAATCAAGCGATTTCCTAGTAATTCCTCGTGTAGACTGGTGCTACATACTAAGTTCCATACGTGAGTATGTAGTTGAACTCCTTGTCCAAAAACATCTTACTTCTGAGAGTTGAGCTCACCCTCACTCCCTCACAGTTCCACACTGCCTGCAGAGTGAGTTTCGCACGTCTTCACCAGAGACGTTTGCCAGAGGCTTCTGAGACGCAAGTTAACAATGCAGACCTGGAGGGTATCTCCAGGTCCAGTAGAGTGGTAACCTGGGAACCTCATGTCTCAGAATCCTGCTACCTTCACCCTGCCATAAGAATGCAGCTTGTTGACAGCTGGCTTCAAGGCCTGCTTCCCTGTGAGAGCTAAGGACAGGGCACAACCCTCCCGCATCCTGCTTGACTGTAGAAGGCGCTGCTAACGTCCTCATGTTAGTGGCAGGGAAACGTTGTGAGAAAAGCATGTGGAATCGTTGTGCCTGAACCCACGTGTATCTGAGTTGAATACAGCGATTTCCAAAGTCCTTCTTCATCAGAGTGTAGCTAGGTTCCCACTCGCATGTCCGAGTGGGTAGCAGACATCTGCCTCCCATGTATACACACTTCTGAGAGTTGAGCTTATGGCCTGTAAGCCTACCTCCTGCCTGCAGCTACCTTTCGCTTCCAAAAGGCCTAGGCTCGCTGCTTCACCGAAGTGTTGGGAGAGGTAACTGGAATCTCCCGGCACACAAGACTAGTGCCACCAAGCTCAATCCAGCGATTTCCCAGTAATTCCTGGGGTAGACTGGTGCTACATACTAAGTTCCATATGTGAGAAGGTAGCTGAACGCCTTGTCCAAAATCATCTTACTGCTGAGAGTTGAGCTCACCCTCAGTCCCTCACAGTTCCACACTGCCTGCAGAGTGAGTTTCCCACGTCTTCACCAGAGACTTTTGCCAGAGGCTTCTGAGACGCAAGTTAACAATGCACACCTGGACGGTATCTCCAGGTGCAGTAGAGTGGTAATCTGGGAACCTCCTTACTCAGAATACTGCTACCTTCACACTGTCATAAGAATGCAGCTAGTTGAGAGCTGGCTTCTAGGCAAGCTTCCCTGTGAGAGCTGAGGACAGGGCAGAACCCTCCCGCATCCTGCCTGACTGTAGACGTACCTGCTAACCTCCTTATGTTAGTGGCTGGGATGGGTTGCGGGAAAAGCATGTGTAAGCATTGGGCCTGAACTCCCGTGTATCTGAGTTGAATACAGCGATTTCCAACATCCTTCTTCAATAGGAGTGTAGCTAGGTTCCTACTCCCATGTCCGAGTGGGCAGCAGACATCTTCCTCCCATGCATACACACTTCTGAGAGTTGAGCTTATGGCCTGTAACCCTACATCCTGCCTGCCGCTACCTTTCGCTTCCAAAAGGCCTAGGCTCGCTGCTTGACGCAAGTGTTGGGAGAGGTAACTGGAATCTCCCGGCACACAAGACGAGTGCCTCCAAGCTCAATCAAGCGATTTCCTAGTAATTCCTGGGGTAGACTGGTGCTACATACTAAGTTCCATACGTGAGTATGTAGTTGAACGCCTTGTCCAAAAACATCTTACTTCTGAGAGTTGAGTTCACCCTCAGTCCCTCACAGTTCCACACTGCTTGCAGAGTGAGTTTCGCACGTCTTCACCAGAGACGTTTGCCAGAGGCTTCTGAGACGCAAGTTAACAATGCAGACCTGGAGGGTATCTCCAGGTGCAGTAGAGTGGTAACCTGGGAACCTCCTGTCTCAGAATCCTGCTACCTTCACCCTGCCATAAGAATGCAGCTAGTTGACAGCTGGCTTCAAGGCCTGCTTCCCTGTGAGAGCTAAGGACAGGGCACAACCCTCCCGCATCCTGCTTGACTGTAGAAGGCGCTGCTAACGTCCTCATGTTAGTGGCAGGGAAACGTTGTGAGAAAAGCATGTGGAATCGTTGTGCCTGAACCCACGTGTATCTGAGTTGAATACAGCGATTTCCAAAGTCCTTCTTCATCAGAGTGTAGCTAGGTTCCCACTCGCATGTCCGAGTGGGTAGCAGACATCTGCCTCCCATGTATACACACTTCTGAGAGTTGAGCTTATGGCCTGTAAGCCTACCTCCTGCCTGCAGCTACCTTTCGCTTCCAAAAGGCCTAGGCTCGCTGCTTCACCGAAGTGTTCGGAGAGGTAACTGGAATCTCCCGGCACACAAGACTAGTGCCACCAAGCTCAATCCAGCGATTTCCCAGTAATTCCTGGGGTAGACTGGTGCTACATACTAAGTTCCATATGTGAGAAGGTAGCTGAACGCCTTGTCCAAAATCATCTTACTGCTGAGAGTTGAGCTCACCCTCAGTCCCTCACAGTTCCACACTGCCTGCAGAGTGAGTTTCCCACGTCTTCACCAGAGACTTTTGCAGAGGCTTCTGAGACGCAAGTTAACAATGCACACCTGGACGGTATCTCCAGGTGCAGTAGAGTGGTAATCTGGGAACCTCCTTACTCAGAATACTGCTACCTTCACACTGTCATAAGAATGCCGCTAGTTGAGAGCTGGCTTCTAGGCAAGCTTCCCTGTGAGAGCTGAGGACAGGGCAGAACCCTCCCGCATCCTGCCTGACTGTAGACGTACCTGCAAACCTCCTTATGTTAGTGGCTGGGATGGGTTGCGGGAAAAGCATGTGTAAGCATTGGGCCTGAACTCCCGTGTATCTGAGTTGAATACAGCGATTTCCAACATCCTTCTTCAATAGGAGTGTAGCTAGGTTCCTACTCCCATGTCCGAGTGGGCAGCAGACATCTGCCTCCCATGCATACACACTTCTGAGAGTTGAGCTTATGGCCTGTAACCCTACATCCTGCCTGCCGCTACCTTTCGCTTCCAAAAGGCCTAGGCTCGCTGCTTGACGCAAGTGTTGGGAGAGGTAACTGGAATCTCCCGGCACACAAGACGAGTGCCTCCAAGCTCAATCAAGCGATTTCCTAGTAATTCCTGGGGTAGACTGGTGCTACATACTAAGTTCCATACGTGAGTATGTAGTTGAACGCCTTGTCCAAAAACATCTTACTTCTGAGAGTTGAGTTCACCCTCAGTCCCTCACAGTTCCACACTGCCTGCAGAGTGAGTTTCGCACGTCTTCACCAGAGACGTTTGCCAGAGGCTTCTGAGACGCAAGTTAACAATGCAGACCTGGAGGGTATCTCCAGGTGCAGTAGAGTGGTAACCTGGGAACCTCCTGTCTCAGAATACTGCTACCTTCACCCTGCCATAAGAATGCAGCTAGTTGACAGCTGGCTTCAAGGCCTGCTTCCCTGTGAGAGCTAAGGACAGGGCACAACCCTCCCGCATCCTGCTTGACTGTAGAAGGCGCTGCTAACGTCCTCATGTTAGTGGCAGGGAAACGTTGTGAGAAAAGCATGTGGAATCGTTGTGCCTGAACCCACGTGTATCTGAGTTGAATAGAGCGATTTCCAAAGTCCTTCTTCATCAGAGTGTAGCTAGGTTCCCACTCGCATGTCCGAGTGGGTAGCAGACATCTGCCTCCCATGTATACACACTTCTGAGAGTTGAGCTTATGGCCTGTAAGCCTACCTCCTGCCTGCAGCTACCTTTCGCTTCCAAAAGGCCTAGGCTCGCTGCTTCACCGAAGTGTTCGGAGAGGTAACTGGAATCTCCCGGCACACAAGACTAGTGCCACCAAGCTCAATCCAGCGATTTCCCAGTAATTCCTGGGGTAGACTGGTGCTACATACTAAGTTCCATATGTGAGAAGGTAGCTGAACGCCTTGTCCAAAGTCATCTTACTGCTGAGAGTTGAGCTCACCCTTAGTCCCTCACAGTTCCACACTGCCTGCAGAGTGAGTTTCCCACGTCTTCACCAGAGACTTTTGCCAGAGGCTTCTGAGACGCAAGTTAACAATGCACACCTGGACGGTATCTCCAGGTGCAGTAGAGTGGTAATCTGGGAACCTCCTTACTCAGAATACTGCTACCTTCACACTGTCATAAGAATGCAGCTAGTTGAGAGCTGGCTTCTAGGCAAGCTTCCCTGTGAGAGCTGAGGACAGGGCAGAACCCTCCCGCATCCTGCCTGACTGTAGACGTACCTGCAAACCTCCTTATGTTAGTGGCTGGGATGGGTTGAGGGAAAAGCATGTGTAAGCATTGGGCCTGAACTCCCGTTTATCTGAGTTGAATACAGCGATTTCCAACATCCTTCTTCAATAGGAGTGTAGCTAGGTTCCTACTCCCATGTCCGAGTGGGCAGCAGACATCTGCCTCCCATGCATACACACTTCTGAGAGTTGAGCTTATGGCCTGTAACCCTACATCCTGCCTGCCGCTACCTTTCGCTTCCAAAAGGCCTAGGCTCGCTGCTTGACGCAAGTGTTGGGAGAGGTAACTGGAATCTCCCGGCACACAAGACGAGTGCCTCCAAGCTCAATCAAGCGATTTCCTAGTAATTCCTCGTGTAGACTGGTGCTACATACTAAGTTCCATACGTGAGTATGTAGTTGAACGCCTTGTCCAAAAACATCTTACTTCTGAGAGTTGAGCTCACCCTCAGTCCCTCACAGTTCCACACTGCCTGCAGAGTGAGTTTCGCACGTCTTCACCAGAGACGTTTGCCAGAGGCTTCTGAGACGCAAGTTAACAATGCAGACCTGGAGGGTATCTCCAGGTCCAGTAGAGTGGTAACCTGGGAACCTCCTGTCTCAGAATCCTGCTACCTTCACCCTGCCATAAGAATGCAGCTTCTTGACAGCTGGCTTCAAGGCCTGCTTCCCTGTGAGAGCTAAGGACAGGGCACAACCCTCCCGCATCCTGCTTGACTGTAGAAGGCGCTGCTAACGTCCTCATGTTAGTGGCAGGGAAACGTTGTAAGAAAAGCATGTGGAATCGTTGTGCCTGAACCCACGTGTATCTGAGTTGAATACAGCGATTTCCAAAGTCCTTCTTCATCAGAGTGTAGCTAGGTTCCCACTCGCATGTCCGAGTGGGTAGCAGACATCTGCCTCCCATGTATACACACTTCTGAGAGTTGAGCTTATGGCCTGTAAGCCTACCTCCTGCCTGCAGCTACCTTTCGCTTCCAAAAGGCCTAGGCTCGCTGCTTCACCGAAGTGTTGGGAGAGGTAACTGGAATCTCCCGGCACACAAGACTAGTGCCACCAAGCTCAATCCAGCGATTTCCCAGTAATTCCTGGGGTAGACTGGTGCTACATACTAAGTTCCATATGTGAGAAGGTAGCTGACGCCTTGTCCAAAATCATCTTACTGCTGAGAGTTGAGCTCACCCTCAGTCCCTCACAGTTCCACACTGCCTGCAGAGTGAGTTTCCCACGTCTTCACCAGAGACTTTTGCCAGAGGCTTCTGAGACGCAAGTTAACAATGCACACCTGGACGGTATCTCCAGGTGCAGTAGAGTGGTAATCTGGGAACCTCCTTACTCAGAATACTGCTACCTTCACACTGTCATAAGAATGCAGCTAGTTGAGAGCTGGCTTCTAGGCAAGCTTCCCTGTGAGAGCTGAGGACAGGGCAGAACCCTCCCGCATCCTGCCTGACTGTAGACGTACCTGCTAACCTCCTTATGTTAGTGGCTGGGATGGGTTGCGGGAAAAGCATGTGTAAGCATTGGGCCTGAACTCCCGTGTATCTGAGTTGAATACAGCGATTTCCAACATCCTTCTTCAATAGGAGTGTAGCTAGGTTCCTACTCCCATGTCCGAGTGGGCAGCAGACATCTGCCTCCCATGCATACACACTTCTGAGAGTTGAGCTTATGGCCTGTAACCCTACATCCTGCCTGCCGCTACCTTTCGCTTCCAAAAGGCCTAGGCTCGCTGCTTGACGCAAGTGTTGGGAGAGGTAACTGGAATCTCCCGGCACACAAGACGAGTGCCTCCAAGCTCAATCAAGCGATTTCCTAGTAATTCCTGGGGTAGACTGGTGCTACATACTAAGTTCCATACGTGAGTATGTAGTTGAACGCCTTGTCCAAAAACATCTTACTTCTGAGAGTTGAGTTCACCCTCAGTCCCTCACAGTTCCACACTGCCTGCAGAGTGAGTTTCGCACGTCTTCACCAGAGACGTTTGCCAGAGGCTTCTGAGACGCAAGTTAACAATGCAGACCTGGAGGGTATCTCCAGGTGCAGTAGAGTGGTAACCTGGGAACCTCCTGTCTCAGAATACTGCTACCTTCACCCTGCCATAAGAATGCAGCTAGTTGACAGCTGGCTTCAAGGCCTGCTTCCCTGTGAGAGCTAAGGACAGGGCACAACCCTCCCGCATCCTGCTTGACTGTAGAAGGCGCTGCTAACGTCCTCATGTTAGTGGCAGGGAAACGTTGTGAGAAAAGCATGTGGAATCGTTGTGCCTGAACCCACGTGTATCTGAGTTGAATACAGCGATTTCCAAAGTCCTTCTTCATCAGAGTGTAGCTAGGTTCCCACTCGCATGTCCGAGTGGGTAGCAGACATCTGCCTCCCATGTATACACACTTCTGAGAGTTGAGCTTATGGCCTGTAAGCCTACCTCCTGCCTGCAGCTACCTTTCGCTTCCAAAAGGCCTAGGCTCGCTGCTTCACCGAAGTGTTGGGAGAGGTAACTGGAATCTCCCGGCACACAAGACTAGTGCCACCAAGCTCAATCCAGCGATTTCCCAGTAATTCCTGGGGTAGACTGGTGCTACATACTAAGTTCCATATGTCAGAAGGTAGCTGAACGCCTTGTCCAAAGTCATCTTACTGCTGAGAGTTGAGCTCACCCTCAGTCCCTCACAGTTCCACACTGCCTGCAGAGAGTTTCCCACGTCTTCACCAGAGACTTTTGCCAGAGGCTTCTGAGACGCAAGTTAACAATGCACACCTGGACGGTATCTCCAGGTGCAGTAGAGTGGTAATCTGGGAACCTCCTTACTCAGAATACTGCTACCTTCACACTGTCATAAGAATGCAGCTAGTTGAGAGCTGGCTTCTAGGCAAGCTTCCCTGTGAGAGCTGAGGACAGGGCAGAACCCTCCCGCATCCTGCCTGACTGTAGACGTACCTGCAAACCTCCTTATGTTAGTGGCTGGGATGGGTTGAGGGAAAAGCATGTGTAAGCATTGGGCCTGAACTCCCGTTTATCTGAGTTGAATACAGCGATTTCCAACATCCTTCTTCAATAGGAGTGTAGCTAGGTTCCAACTCCCATGTCCGAGTGGGCAGCAGACATCTGCCTCCCATGCATACACACTTCTGAGAGTTGAGCTTATGGCCTGTAACCCTACATCCTGCCTGCCGCTACCTTTCGCTTCCAAAAGGCCTAGGCTCGCTGCTTGACGCAAGTGTTGGGAGAGGTAACTGGAATCTCCCGGCACACAAGACGAGTGCCTCCAAGCTCAATCAAGCGATTTCCTAGTAATTCCTGGGGTAGACTGGTGCTACATACTAAGTTCCATACGTGAGTATGTAGTTGAACGCCTTGTCCAAAAACATCTTACTTCTGAGAGTTGAGTTCACCCTCAGTCCCTCACAGTTCCACACTGCCTGCAGAGTGAGTTTCGCACGTCTTCACCAGAGACGTTTGCCAGAGGCTTCTGAGACGCAAGTTAACAATGCAGACCTGGAGGGTATCTCCAGGTGCAGTAGAGTGGTAACCTGGGAACCTCCTGTCTCAGAATACTGCTACCTTCACCCTGCCATAAGAATGCAGCTAGTTGACAGCTGGCTTCAAGGCCTGCTTCCCTGTGAGAGCTAAGGACAGGGCACAACCCTCCCGCATCCTGCTTGACTGTAGAAGGCGCTGCTAACGTCCTCATGTTAGTGGCAGGGAAACGTTGTGAGAAAAGCATGTGGAATCGTTGTGCCTGAACCCACGTGTATCTGAGTTGAATACAGCGATTTCCAAAGTCCTTCTTCATCAGAGTGTAGCTAGGTTCCCACTCGCATGTCCGAGTGGGTAGCAGACATCTGCCTCCCATGTATACACACTTCTGAGAGTTGAGCTTATGGCCTGTAAGCCTACCTCCTGCCTGCAGCTACCTTTCGCTTCCAAAAGGCCTAGGCTCGCTGCTTCACCGAAGTGTTGGGAGAGGTAACTGGAATCTCCCGGCACACAAGACTAGTGCCACCAAGCTCAATCCAGCGATTTCCCAGTAATTCCTGGGGTAGACTGGTGCTACATACTAAGTTCCATATGTCAGAAGGTAGCTGAACGCCTTGTCCAAAGTCATCTTACTGCTGAGAGTTGAGCTCACCCTCAGTCCCTCACAGTTCCACACTGCCTGCAGAGTGAGTTTCCCACGTCTTCACCAGAGACTTTTGCCAGAGGCTTCTGAGACGCAAGTTAACAATGCACACCTGGACGGTATCTCCAGGTGCAGTAGAGTGGTAATCTGGGAACCTCCTTACTCAGAATACTGCTACCTTCACACTGTCATAAGAATGCAGCTAGTTGAGAGCTGGCTTCTAGGCAAGCTTCCCTGTGAGAGCTGAGGACAGGGCAGAACCCTCCCGCATCCTGCCTGACTGTAGACGTACCTGCAAACCTCCTTATGTTAGTGGCTGGGATGGGTTGAGGGAAAAGCATGTGTAAGCATTGGGCCTGAACTCCCGTTTATCTGAGTTGAATACAGCGATTTCCAACATCCTTCTTCAATAGGAGTGTAGCTAGGTTCCAACTCCCATGTCCGAGTGGGCAGCAGACATCTGCCTCCCATGCATACACACTTCTGAGAGTTGAGCTTATGGCCTGTAACCCTACATCCTGCCTGCCGCTACCTTTCGCTTCCAAAAGGCCTAGGCTCGCTGCTTGACGCAAGTGTTGGGAGAGGTAACTGGAATCTCCCGGCACACAAGACGAGTGCCTCCAAGCTCAATCAAGCGATTTCCTAGTAATTCCTGGGGTAGACTGGTGCTACATACTAAGTTCCATACGTGAGTATGTAGTTGAACGCCTTGTCCAAAAACATCTTACTTCTGAGAGTTGAGCTCACCCTCAGTCCCTCACAGTTCCACACTGCCTGCAGAGTGAGTTTCGCACGTCTTCACCAGAGACGTTTGCCAGAGGCTTCTGAGACGCAAGTTAACAATGCAGACCTGGAGGGTATCTCCAGGTCCAGTAGAGTGGTAACCTGGGAACCTCCTGTCTCAGAATCCTGCTACCTTCACCCTGCCATAAGAATGCAGCTTGTTGACAGCTGGCTTCAAGGCCTGCTTCCCTGTGAGAGCTAAGGACAGGGCACAACCCTCCCGCATCCTGCTTGACTGTAGAAGGCGCTGCTAACGTCCTCATGTTAGTGGCAGGGAAACGTTGTGAGAAAAGCATGTGGAATCGTTGTGCCTGAACCCACGTGTATCTGAGTTGAATACAGCGATTTCCAAAGTCCTTCTTCATCAGAGTGTAGCTAGGTTCCCACTCGCATGTCCGAGTGGGTAGCAGACATCTGCCTCCCATGTATACACACTTCTGAGAGTTGAGCTTATGGCCTGTAAGCCTACCTCCTGCCTGCAGCTACCTTTCGCTTCCAAAAGGCCTAGGCTCGCTGCTTCACCGAAGTGTTGGGAGAGGTAACTGGAATCTCCCGGCACACAAGACTAGTGCCACCAAGCTCAATCCAGCGATTTCCCAGTAATTCCTGGGGTAGACTGGTGCTACATACTAAGTTCCATATGTGAGAAGGTAGCTGAACGCCTTGTCCAAAATCATCTTACTGCTGAGAGTTGAGCTCACCCTCAGTCCCTCACAGTTCCACACTGCCTGCAGAGTGAGTTTCCCACGTCTTCACCAGAGACTTTTGCCAGAGGCTTCTGAGACGCAAGTTAACAATGCACACCTGGACGGTATCTCCAGGTGCAGTAGAGTGGTAATCTGGGAACCTCCTTACTCAGAATACTGCTACCTTCACACTGTCATAAGAATGCAGCTAGTTGAGAGCTGGCTTCTAGGCAAGCTTCCCTGTGAGAGCTGAGGACAGGGCAGAACCCTCCCGCATCCTGCCTGACTGTAGACGTACCTGCTAACCTCCTTATGTTAGTGGCTGGGATGGGTTGCGGGAAAAGCATGTGTAAGCATTGGGCCTGAACTCCCGTGTATCTGAGTTGAATACAGCGATTTCCAACATCCTTCTTCAATAGGAGTGTAGCTAGGTTCCTACTCCCATGTCCGAGTGGGCAGCAGACATCTGCCTCCCATGCATACACACTTCTGAGAGTTGAGCTTATGGCCTGTAACCCTACATCCTGCCTGCCGCTACCTTTCGCTTCCAAAAGGCCTAGGCTCGCTGCTTGACGCAAGTGT